>NW_027176274.1:12996256-13283756 GCF_023349555.1 Cebidichthys violaceus | reverse complement strand
TTTATTTACGTTATCATAATTTGGAATCATATTATCAGTATACATGGCCAGGATATGAACTTTGGTGTTTTAATTAATTAGGCCTATATGTTTCCTCATCAGATTCAAATGTCATGGTAGTCCTTTATTTAAAAAACCTACTCTTCAGTTGTTTAACAAAAAAATCACCAATAATTCCACTCAGTAACTAACATGCTGTGTATCCTCCATCGAATTTTAGTTTTGACATTCCTCGTGATTCCTTCAGGCTGTTCATCTGTATAACTAGGCCAGGAGTTTGAAATCAAGTATTTTGATTACTTGCAACAGGACTGCAGTATTGGTCCGCTAGGGGGCCCTCGGTTAAAGCTGTGTGGCTCTATTTAGCCCCTCCCTACACATATTCCCCAAAACATTTTGCCCTGTTTGTGAACCACATTTATCATATTGAAGGTATTAAAACTGAATTTGAACACAGTTCCTCTCCACAACATCTCAATAGTGTGCAGGGGCCACCTAATGACCGTTACCAATCCAGTACCTGGTCCCTCTGGGTATGGGGTCCTAGGTGTGGTTTGCAGGGGTAGTTATCCTTTACCCAGTTCTTAATCCTGCCTTGTTTTGCAATAGTACAGTTCTTGTGTCTATGCTATGTGATGGCTATATTGATGCACATGACTGTGGTTGACCATTTTGTTCTTGCAGACTTGTAAAGAATAAGCAGACATACTGTGATATTCAGTGACAAAACAATGGCCTGTCCACAATTAATTTTCTTTAATACGTCATCCTGACTCCTGCGTTTATGGAATCATAGATTTGTACTGTTGCATTTTTGTTAATCTGCTATCAAATATTATGAGAACAAACAGATGTCTGTAGATATGATGATGGTGTTTTGTAAATGGTTTGCATGTTATGTTTTTAACCGTTATTGGTTGAATTTTCTAAAATGAAATGCCGAAATGGGTCAAGTTTACTAATAAACATATTTTGATGAAACCAAATTGGTCTTGTTTGTGGCTTTAATCATTTGACCAAGGGCATGACTTTGTTTTTAAATGTCTCATTCATGTCTTACATAATGTTGATCCCTGCATATCACTATTTAAAAAAAAAGGAATACAATAATAAAGTGGTATGTAAAAAGCATGAATATTCTAAATTATTGTCAGTAGCAAAGATAATTTGGATCCTATGGCACCATGTGTATATTTCATGCTTTAATAAGAAAGTGATAATGCACACTTAATTTACATTTATATAAACAATCACACTTGGTGGTCCTAAATATAACACTGACCTTGTTTTGGTTCCACACCTTAATAACAGACCCCTGCAGTCAAGGAATAGTAGGTTACATAGTTACTTTACCTCGGACCATTTCAAATCTCCACGTTTAAATGCAAAATTGTAACTCAAAATGTATTGCATGCTTTAACCAGCGGGTTTAGAGGTAGAGGGTGCTACACGTGTATATGTACAGTATGAAAGCGACTCTTGTTTTGAAAGTCACGCTAAAGACGGAAATGACCTATATTGACAAATATCCGGTTATTGTGTTCTGCCTTCAAAATAAAGGCAGTCATTTTTTTAAGTATCGTTCGAAAGTATTTAAAAAGTGCAGCTGAATCGGACGTTTCACAGTTTACGTTCCGCGACTCATAAAAGACTGAAAACCAGCAATATTTTTCATAAAAGTATCTGATTTCAACGACAGCTTAATGATAACGGACACAAGACCAGTTTTCATAGACGAATAGTACCAAAGACAATTATTATTTATCTACATTTGTACGGTTATAATGATAGTTTTAGGGCATCTAGAACAGGCGAACAGTACAATTTAACGTGTGTCCATTAACCAAATAAAAACAGTACAGTGAGCATGCTAGACTATAAATAATATCCTCATATAACCATACATGATAATATGAGGATACAATTGTCTAACAGGAGTCTTTTGACAAATACACCGCAAACCAGTACAACACTAAACTATGAATTCTAAAACCAACACCGTTGAATCGACACACTTCCAGAGACAGTGTCAACAAAAACTACATCATGTTTTATGTACGCAATATATGAGCTTCACGAAGATAGCATTTACTGCAGGGACATTGCATTTGATTACATTAGATTGCACAGTTGTCAGTAAACTACATATTCGTAGATTACACATTTATTGTGAAGGAGAGGAGACGGAAGTCTTGTCGTTGTTGCTGCAGGTTGAGCACAGGCGAGCCAAGATGGCAGAGTACCTGGCGTCCATTTTTGGGACAGAGAAAGATAAGTAAGTAGTTAACGTTTATTTTGTTTATTGTTAAGCCATTGTGTTATCTCATTCTGCTTAGGTCCTCTTTGGCTAGTAGCACCATGTACAGCAGTGTTTTCAGTCTGTAGCAGTGAACGTTACACCGGCTCACGCGACCAACAGCTAAGCTAGTGCTAGCACGCTAGTGTTAGCATGCTAGCTAACGTTTGTAAAATACCGCGCTGCGACTGCTAGCTCCTCAACATCTGGGGGCTGAGCAGTGCTAGGATGGTCTGAAAAAAACCAACCATACAGGGTTACTTTTTCTGAATTAAAATAAATCACTTTACAAATAAAATATTATTTAAACTGATACACTAACTAGCATCTACCCCTGAGTTAGCTAACGATAGTTAGCCACTTTATGAAGCCCATTGAAACCTTTGTTTCCGTGGGATACACGCGAGTAACGTTATTTAACGAAGATTCTCACTCTGTTATTAAGCGGCTTAAAGGGGAACTACGCCAAATTTTTGAAATTCATACATATTATTTCTTTTGCCCGAGGTAGTACAAAAACATATATTTATAATCATGAATAACTCTCTTCCAGAGTGCTAAAACTCTTTTAAAAATGTGACGTAATCAAGTATAAAAATGGAACTGTCAGAGACAATGATTTGGGAAATATGTTATAGACACTGAGAACATTTACTAATGTTCTTAGTAAATGGGTACATTTTCTATTTAAGAACTGAGAACACTGCAATAGAATTAAGCTCAGTTAGGTAGTAATAAGAAAACAAACATACTGGGGGTCAGTTTATGTATGTAATGTTGACATTAACAACATTTTGTGGATTCGTAGGCCGTGTAAATAACATTGTAAATCTTAATTGAGGCAGTGTTTCCCATTAAGGGGTTCTATTTATTTGGTTCAATCTTTGTTTCTTTTAATCTATGTATATCATCTAAAATACATTTTGCTTTAGTTCAACCCAGCTCAAATTAAAATTGATTAATTGAATATTCAATTGAAAGAAAATTAATTGGCCACTTTCTCTGTAATTGATTTATCGTAATAGTCCTTGTTCAAGCAAAGAAGAGACTACTCCCTGCAAGTCAGATTACACTTTTCCAACAATAGCAACAAAGTCTAGAGAATGACTATATTTTTACCTCATCTTCATTGTTTTCTCCTCTTCCCTAGGGTCAATTGCTCCTTTTATTTCAAAATTGGAGCTTGTCGACATGGCGACCGCTGCTCCAGATTACACAATAAGCCGACATTCAGCCAGGTAAGACTGTAAATTCTTTTGTTATAAAGTTTCCCAAAATACACCGATAAAGGGAAAACAATATTTTTCTCATTTGTATGGGAATTATGGGAAGATTTAGGTCTGAAAGGGTCGGCAGTGGCTGTGCGGTTTGTTCTTTGTTCGATCCCCACCTCCTACTGTCCAGAGTCATTGGGAAGGTATAAAAAGAACCCTAAGTTGCTCCTCAGGCGCCTCACAGCAGCCCACTACTCCTAAATGCTTAGGATAGGTCAAATTTCATGTATGTACCTACATGTATATGTCCATTATAATAAAGGTTATAGGTTTTATAGGGTTAATGTTTAGTTTAAGGGTTTATCTTAACCAAGTGTCAACCCCTGCCACTGCGAAATGAATAAATGTCGAAGTGCCAAAAACTGCAGTTCCTTAAATGGCCACTTGAGGCTGGCTCAGATAGCGAGTCAATCCTCATAGACCCCCATGTTAAGATGCCCAACCATACAGCAGAAATAAACGTTTACAGCCTGGTGCAAAAACGACTGATATCCCTGTTCATGACAACTGTACAGGGAATACATTTTTATATAACATAACCGTTTAAATTATATTGAGGCTTGAAGTTGAACGTATTCAAGGGCGTGGCCGCTTTGAGTGACAGGCGAGTGCCGTATCAGGTCGCTAGCTGTCTGATTCTGCACATTTTTGGATTTGCCTTGATGGCGAGTCCCTTTTGAGCTTCACAATGGCTCTTCAGAAACTTATGAATGATGTCACAGTGACCATGTCCATATTTTATACAGTCTATGATCTTAACATCATAATAAATCTATAGCTGTTTGTGGCCCTTTAAGTTGGGGGCCCCTGGTCCAGGTTTTCTACTTAACCTCATGCTAAATTCTGCCCCTGGTGTTTTTGAACCCATGGAAGAGCAGTGTTGAGTTTGAGGTTCTATGTGTGAGTGTTTTTTGAGAAAGCTGCAAGGAGTAACTCCACAAGCCAAGTATTTGTTCTGAACAGGCACTGCACCAGTTTACAAAAATGAAGCACTGAAAACGTTGTGCTTTTTCTGCTTATTTGTATGAACTCAGTCAGCATAGGATTGCAGAAAATATTTCCATTGTGTCTTTGATATTTTCTTGTTTCATTTGAAATCTGACTTTTGTATTTTAGAATCTGTTATTTTCTTTTAGTTATTGCTATTTGACATTGTTTTGTTCTATTCTTATATTTATTCTGTTCTATTATTATACACATGTTGTCAGTACCAAAGAAGGCACTGCATGTCGATACCCACTCCTGATTCAAACAAATCATCCCAATAATTTGCTTCTTTTTTTCAGACGATTGCCCTTCTGAACATTTACCGGAACCCTCAGAACAGTGCCCAGTCTGCTGATGGTCTGACCTGTGAGTGTGTTTCTATACCTTCTATATCTATAGAGAAGCAGAGGTGTGCACAGTATTCTTGAGGTGTAAGAGGGAGACCAATATGTTAGTAAACGGCCTCACTGTTGAAAGGATGACTCTCCAATAGGAACTTGTTTTCCAACCAGTTCTGGAAAAGCAAAGACTTGTTTTTATATTTTTTATAACAATTGTTCCAAAATATATATTTATGCGGGGAGAAGTTGTGTTTATAAATTAGGACATTACGGTGCTGCCAGACTGAACTTGGTGAGATAGACAGGACTTTTACCGCCTATTTATTTTCTGTGATAGGAGTTGTGTAAATTGCATTATGGGTTTACAGGTAGTAACGACCAGGTTGGGGAAAAAAAGCAAATGGTAACCTGAAAGGAGTCAAATCCGAGGTCCCTGTTACACACATACTTTCTTAAAGAAATGATAAACTATATCCATATATTGTTGTTTGATTATAATTTTTTCTTATCATCACTAGGTGCCATCAGTGACATGGAGATGCAGGAGCACTATGACGAGTTTTTTGAGGTACGTTGTGAATGTCTCATGAGGGCCGGTCTGCCTCGCACTCTGACTGCCACTCTGCAGCTGCTACATTTTCTTTAACTTTTATTTGAGGGAATAATGCTTCATGCTAATTTGCTTTCTAGTGGAGAGTTAGATGAGATGATTGATACCAAAATACAGTAGATATGTACTAGCAGTCAGTTAGCTCAATAGCTAGCTTTGCTCTGTCCACCTATATTAGAGTATGCTTACCAGCACCTCTAAAGCTCACTAGTTAACTATTTTTATATATATATATATATATATATATATATATATATATTATGTCTTGTTTCTTTATTGCATACAAAGTGTAAAAACAAGAATTCGCCGTTTTATTGGGGGTTCAGTGTCTAGCAGAGACTCCAATAGTCCGGTACATAACAGAAACATGTAGTTTTAACTCCTCTGTTTTTGTATGAATTTAATAAAGGAGATATATTATAATGATAAGTGAGCTTTAGAGGTGCTGGTAGGTGGATTTTGTTACCATTTGACAGAGCCAGACTAGATGTTTACCCCCGTTTCCAGTCTTTGCTCTTAGCTAAGCTAATTAGCTTCTGTCTGTAGCCTCAATTTTACCATACAGACATTAGTGGTGGCAATCGTCTCATCAAACACTCTTAACAGAAAGCAAACAAGCATTTTCCCAAAATGTCAAACTATTCCTTTAATGGACTGTTACTCAACATTGCAACAAATACATCACGTTACACTTCACTTTTCACTTTCAGGAGGTCTTCACTGAGATGGAGGAGAAGTACGGAGAGGTGGAGGAGATGAACGTATGTGACAACCTCGGGGACCACCTAGTAGGAAATGTGTATGTGAAGGTGGGTGTCTGAGTCTAAAAGCCGCATATGGTACCACTGCTGAAATGCCATGTTGTTTAGCTTGGATCCAGAGCCGGTGGTTTTCATCTCTTCACTGTCTCTTGATGGTCCTTCATAGTTCCGTTATGAAGAGGACGCTGAGAAGGCTGTGATAGACCTGAATAATCGGTGGTTTAACGGACAGCCCATCCATGCTGAGCTCTCCCCCGTCACAGACTTCAGAGAAGCCTGCTGTCGTCAATATGAAATGGGGTGAGTGCTACGTGAAACAATGTGCTCAATGATACACTCAACCATCTCACACACTAAATATACTAATTGCTTATCATTGATGCTCCATATTGGCAGATACAGATTCCTTTGTTGTTTGATTGTAGTGGCTGGTCTACCAGGCTCCAGACTATTTATTTTGTGCCTTTGTCCCAAAAACTGTTTCAACCGCTCTGAAGTCGGTAAACCATCACACATTCTAAAGGTTATCCTTTTACCGTGTTATAGTATTTATAGTACCAACTCTACATTTTACGAGATTACATGTGAACACATCATGATAACGTCATAAATTACCATCGCCCAATACTCATTTTCACAGATCAGAGCCTGAACACATCATAATGTCCGTTAGCAATGCTGCCACCATCCTCTCAGTTTAAACACGGACTGGTTGTTTACAAAAGAACATTATCAGAGATCAGTGACTAGAAAAGCATAAATGATGTCCTGATTGCATATTTTACTGATTATCAGCGGATAACGATCGTTTTTTGATTATTGTACTCCATTGAGCAGTGACCTCGTTCTTGGGTCAAACACCGCCTGTTATCATAGCTGTGATTTATAAGTTCTGACCTAAAGCTTTCGTTAACAGCCTCTACAGTATGTAGCACATGTCTGTGGCTGCTGTGTGAAACTTGTTTGCCATCATCAGTCCTACACCTCAGACGTCACGTCCTGTCTTGCTCTTCTCTGCTGTAACTGATCAGCGTTGCTTTCTCTCCACAGGGAATGCACTCGTGGTGGCTTCTGTAACTTCATGCATCTGAAGCCCATCTCACGTGAACTGAGGAGAGAGCTCTACGGGCGCCGGAGGAAGGGGTACGAACACCTTCATTGTTTGTTTTGTTTTTTTTACATTCAGGCACTTAACTGAACCTGCATACATAGTTGTTTTTATAACAATTAACAATCGGCCATCCTTCAATTCCACAGCCGCCACAGGTCCCGGTCTCGATCGAGAGAGAGGCGCTCTCGCTCGAGGGACAGGGGTCGGGGAGGTGGAGGTGGAGGAGGAGGTGGCGGCGGCGGAGGTGGTGGTGGAGGAGGTGGAGGTGGCCGTGACCACGAGAGACGTCGCTCCAGAGACAGAGAGCGTTCCGGACGATTCTGAACCACAAGCCATGACTACTTGTCTTTCCCTCCCCGTATCAATCCCTAGTCTATCTTTTTTTTAAAAGTTTGTACCCTTTCAGATCTATTCTAGGACTAATTGAAAGGTACCTGATTTTGACGCTGTGACAGCATTGATGATCTTGTTTTTTTCTTGATTTCTGAAAATGACTTTCACCTCATTAAATTTCACATTTTTACTTAACCTGACTGATTCATGAATTGTACCTGATATTACAAAGCCTAAATCATTTTCTCACATGCTGGCTACGCCTGATGGAACACAGTAAGAACTAAATGTGCACACTGACGATTATAACACTGTACATTATAGTTTTTAACCAACTCATTTAATTGCTCAGAGGTCAGTTTTTCAGTTATCGGTTACAGATAACAGCATTCTGGGATTTGAACCTCAGTCACTTAAAACAGAAGGCAGCACAGATATTAAAGTCTTAGCACTTTTAAAAAGAGCACCAGGTATTTATTGTGAACACATGGCACCAACCAAGAGGAGTTCAAGCATAAAATCCTTTAATTACAAACAAACACAACTGCTATGTTTTCTATTACTGAACATTTCCTGAAGGGACTGTTTATTCTACTTTTACATTTGAGTTTTATACTGAATTATAGATCATTCTCATGATTTAAGTGATTAATAGAGAAAAAAAATACACTGAAAGACAAACAGTGCAAGCCGTTAACAAAAGATTATTCAAATTGCTGTAAAATCCTATTAACCACATGGCACAGAGGTATAGAGAGTCATTCTTTACTTATTAGGCAATGTGGTGCCAATCCAGCTCCTCAATGGTAAGGACCTTATTGTTTAATTGCAAAGTAACACCATATTAGCTATAAGTTAGATATGAGCAACAACTACACCTTTCTCTTCTCTTCACCTGGTTCACTGTGCCTGAGCCCCGGACACGATGAGACTCAAGACACCGAGCAGACGAGACTGACTGAGAAAGAAGGTTTGAGTGCTCAGGTTGATTTAAACTGAGATGTGGGTCGGTCCTGTCGGTTCTGTCGGTTTTTTAACTCAGCCGCTGGTGTCTCGTCTGACAGACAGGTGAGTACGAGGCTCTTCAATCAACACGCAGCGTTTAACATGAAATGCTGTTCAATTTAAAGGTCCGAGTTACACAGACTGTAACATTGCATTCTTTATTTTTTATTTAATTTAAATTATTTAAAATTAGTTGCCAATACCAACAGACGTCTGGGGCAACATTTAAAAAAAAAAAAAAAAAAAAGTCTTGCTATTGATATTATGAATTAATATGAAATGTATGCCTATACATTATTATTTAGGATAGTTGTCTGATGTACATATCTTTTCCAATCCGTCAAATAATGTGAAATTAAATTAAATGATAGGTGAAATTATTTAAACTAGCTATATATAATAAAATGTAAGTAGAAACCATTAAAAGACAAGCAGAAATAAACGTCATTATCAATGAATCTGTTATTAATTTATCTGTTATGATATTCTTATATTATCATTTGTTCCATGAAGATAAAAGTGTAATATGTGAAGACAAAGCTAATGTACTGAAATAGTATTTGTCAGCAGCTGTCCAAAGATGTTAAGTTTAACATCATAGAAGACTACAAAAAGCAGCAGATATTCATATTTGAAAGGCCAAATGCAGCAGATTTTTGGCAATATTTGCCTAAAAATTATGAAACTATTGGTAAATTAGTTTCAGATTATTATCTCTTGATAAAATTAGGATTATCGATTAATCAACTATAGCTCCAGCTCTAATAAATGTGTAGCCCAGGCTTCACTGAAAACATTTTGACATGTTACAGTAGAAAAAAAACGACAGGTATAAATAGTCAAATTAAAGATCAGTAATTAGCTCATTATTCCGTGACTCATCAGACAGTGTTTGTTTGCATATATAGGCTACATTCATCCCACCAGATCAGAGACTCTAGTTAGTGGACACGAGTAAAAGACACATTTTAATGGTCCGGCAGTTTATCAAGAAGAAACAAGGGAATTACCCACAATTCATAGCAATGTGACGTTAAATACGGTGGAAGCCTGAAATGTAAAAAAAAAAAAGACTAATAAAGAGGACGACACATGGGTGTTCAGCCTGGCATATCAAATATACACAGACACATTAAGGATTAAAGATGGAACATAAATACACATGAAAGTGGAGGAATGAAAGCAGAGACTACGATACACAACTGGTTTATTCATCAAACATTTCATTTAGTTATTGAAGCTGTTTTGACAAAAACAAGTAAACAGATTATTTGACAAGCCTGGAGGATGTTCAACTCAGGGAGTAAAAAGTATGAAACAAATATCCACATTTGTACATGTTATGGCGTAATGTTACTGTCGTGGATGAGGAAGTCCCAGCATCATACGCCATGAAGAAATATATATTTGGGCAGTGCAGACTTGCTAATCAAATGAGGTCTGTGAGCAACTTCCAGCCTCTACTGTCACGACCCCTTGATTTATATGCCAAGTGTGTGTCCGTCCTTTCTGCAGGTCTGAATGCAAATGCCCCCTTCCTGTCTTTTGTTTCCGTTTGTAATTGCATTACGTATGATCATGGTCTTCCCCTTGCTCTCAATCCTTATTAATAGTAACACCTGTCCCATCTCCCTGCAGGTGAGCCATGCCTTCTGTTTCTGGAAGTACATGTTGGGGAGATGTTACCCAATATTAAAATACTCTGATAAGCACAACCTGTAACTCTTACAGTTTGTATACATTGTGTATACAGAGAGGCTAAGAGACGCTCTTTACTCCTAACAACAGCATTATTGTTCTCCTTCCTGGAAAGTTGAGACGTCTCAGTGTGCAGTTAGCAGACTGGAAGTGATTTTAGATCAGCAGCAGTAAATTAGAGCGTGGAGTGTTACCTGGTAAACAGTCTTTGGGTACAAGGCTAAGAAAGACTTCTTTCAGGTAATGAGGCATGCTGACGTATTATATTGATGCATGCACGCGGAACATCCGTCGCTGCTTTTATCAAGGGCTTGTTTATACGGCTGTGTGCCCGTTGGCTTCCTGCTTAAGAAGAAAAGGCTGCTGTTAAGAAAGGAACATTAAGGTATCATGTAGCTTGAGGCCTTTTATGTTGGCAGCGGTGTGACTGTCACACAAAATTAAACTTGTTGTTCTTTTGGCCAACAGAGCAAAGCACAGAGAACAATCAGGTTTGGTGCTACATTAAAGGGACAGTGTGTAGCATTTAGGGGAATCTGTTGGAAGAAATGGAATATAAAAATGATTAAGTATGTTTTGTTTAGTGTATAATCACCTGTAAATAAGAATTGTAGTGTTTCCGTTGCCTTAGAATGAGCAGTTAATATCTTCATACAGAGGGGGACCTCTTCACGGAGCCAGTCGCCTTGTTTCTACAGTAGCCCAGAACGGACAAACCATTCACTGGCTCTAGATAGGGCCATTTGTATTTTTGTGTTAGTCATCCTAAATCTCTGACAAGCTTGGCACATGGGAGAAGTTTCAGTTGGTTGCAATCTGCAACCTCACCACTAAACGCCGCCAGATCCGACACACTGCACTGCAAAGTATTTATTTGATTTCAGCACAGCACCTCCTCAGTTGCATCGTCTCAAAATGGCAACCCGGTGAGATTTTTGGGTTCAGTGAGGATGAAACCTGTCAGAGGCATCAGTTTAAGCCTCCTCAGAAAAAACTCTTTCACATGATGGGGATTAATTACTCCCTAGTTCACTCCAGATTTAATTGCAGCCACCCTAAACTAGTTGGCAGGTGTGTTGGTACGCTTGCAGTTGTGAGTTTGTGTATGAGAGACCTTTGGAAGACTCCACACTGCCCAAGTAAAATGTCCAAAATAAAGAAGTGTAGTCCGGTGTGGACCTTTTTTCACAGCAGACATTTTGTAGGAAAAGCACAGGTGTTACTACTAACATCAGCAATGGCTCCGTTCTGTCCCAGTAAATCATGACAGCGTGACAGTAAGCTGCGGAAGGAGCAATAAGGGCCCTGAAACTTACACACGTGCTATTTGTTCTACTGCGACATGCCTTCAGAGAAACAAGGCCTTCCAGTTGTAGTGTAGGTATGCTGGTATACTAGCTTAACTTTAGTGTGTAACGCTGCCATCCCATAATAAGAGCAGTATTTGTTGTGTGATGGATTTTGTCGGATATGTCTTTCTAAAATACATTACCTACCCTTGCCTTAAAGATGATTTAACTCACAGAAGAAATGTTGATGTTGGGAAAAAGGAAGGAAGTGATTCAAAATTCCAAACAGTGATTCAAAATGAAATAATGCAGAATTTATATATCACAGGATTATTTCAGATTCTAAATCAAACTAAAACACACTCAGAGACAGTATTTGTATTTATTTATTTATTTATTTATGACAAGTGCGAGTTCTTCATACATACACAACCTCCAGTTTTTAACAAAATAATAATAATGTCAAAACCTTTAAGTCAGCTTCCACTATTCATTTTTATCATTCAAGTTAACTCAATTATATCATTATAGAATCACAAATGTTCCTCAATTTGCATATTTTGCATATTATGTTGGTAGCTTGGTAGAGTTTTAACATATATATAATTACAAAAATAAACAGCAGTAGAAGATGATTTAACACAATTTCTAACATGTGTCACATCCTCTTCTGGTATTAATCCCAATATTTGTGTTTCCACAGTGTGACTCTGGGAACCATTCTGTCCGGGAAGGTTGAACCCTGAGATGCTGCCAGCAAGGTGCTCTGCAAGCATCACAAACAGATCAGTAGTAACACATGCAGTGTATGCATACTGCACACACTACATACATTCAAGGTTAACATATGGACATGTTTGTCTAATCTTCCTACGCTTGTGTTCTCAGATGCACCTGACGGACAACCTGGGGAAGCTGTCCCATATCCACTTCGCCCTGGTGGTGCATGATCGGACTCAGTGTAAGATACTTGATTCTTTTCAAAAAGAGAAAATTCTGGTGTGAATGTGATTAAATTGCTTCTTCATTTTCTTTGTTTTTCCCACTTTAAAGGTGGTCGTAGGCAGATTTTGTTATGACCAATAGCTGTTTCCTTGTTTGCAGTCTTTATGCCAAGCCCACCGCCTGCTGGGGGCTTATATTCAACAGACAAATATGTTAGTGGCATCCATGTTTTCATCTAACTCTCCCCCAGAAGGTTAATAAGCAAGTGTTGCTTGAAGATAAGAGGAAGTTGTATTTCACTGTGTCCTCTTTGTTAGCTACAGAAATGTTGTGACTTTGTAAGTGTTTCCATAATAAATGTACAACCACTCTGAAATGTAATTTATGTGTTATTATTATGTTATTCTGCTCTTCAATGTTTGGTGGGAAATGTCAGTGGTACCTTCAGTCTATACTGTCTCTCTCTCCGGATAAGGCTGATGGGTCAACTTGTCAGAGGCAGATGGTGTTTGGCGTTGTGACACCTATTGACCTCCTCAACCACATCACCATACGAGAGGAAGGATCGCTAGTTGTCTGAAAGCCTGCTGTCAGACGCAGCGTCTCCGTGATCACTTCCTGTTGAAGAAGAGGACAACACGGTCTGCTTACCAAGAGGCAGCACATGAGCACCTGCAGCTCTGAATCACATTTATTGTGTTTTCGCGGCTACATCTGTGGAGATTCACTGACTTTGGTTCCAAGAATACAAAACATATTATTATTCAAAGCAAAGAATTATTCTTTTTTTTTTAATGTTATGGAGGAGATTTTTAGATAAATGCAGTGTGATAGAAGAGTAACCTTTCTTAAAAGAAAAAACTCATGTCCTCGTTTGGTTATTGTCACATGTAGTGTCTCAAACGACCAGAGGGGGGCAGCACTGACCCACTGCAGCCACACAGGCATTAGGATGTGACAGTACAGATCTCTATTTAAACACACTGTACTGAATATTCAATTCCTCATGAAATCATTGAGTTCAGTGGAATTTAAAGGGCCACGCTGTCTTTAGTCAGTAACAGCATTTATTCTTCATACAACTCAATGCTTTGGTTTTGATACTATACCTCAGAGCAAATAGGGAAAAATTGTCTTTATGATACTAATTGTAGAGATTCTTATAGGTGCAATGTGTAAGATCTGGCCACATGTGCCAAAGAAATAGGGGGCAGCATTTCTTCTCTACTACTTGGTTCATAATCTAAATTTACAGTGATAAACAAAAGAAAAAACCTACTAACAGCAGAGCAAGAATACACAAAATTTAACCAAACTGCGGAAACTCTTGGAGCCAATCAAAACAACACCGCTTTCTTATAATCTTCTCAAATAGTTATGTTAGCCATCTTTGTGTTTACTGTGCCAGTAATTGGGGGCTACATATGGCCCGTGAACGCGTTGATAGTTTGTTTATTGGATTAAATCCAAAATGGCAGAAATAAGAAAAGGACCCGTGTTTTTTTTCCGTCCTCCCCGCCACCAGGAAACTACTTCACCGGGAATTAAGTGGGCGGCTGCTCCGTTAGCAGTTAGCTCAAATTCCGCCTGCACAAACTCTTATTGGCGAGAGTCACAGCATTCTGGTGGAGCGCTGGGTCCAACCTGTGTAATGGCAACAACAGAAACTACAGTTTCACTATCGCCTCTTGAGGTACAAGTAGTACTACAAGACAGGACAGGCCGGGGCTAGCTGGTTAGCATTCTCATTTCAATAGATATCTCTGCAACACAATACTTAGATGTCTTTGACATAACAATGTAACCTCTTCACATAGGTTAATATTGGTTAACTTTTTAAACAAAAATTCTGTCAATATCTTACACGTTGCCCCTTTAATGAGAAAACAGATTAAAGAGGCAAAAAAACATTTAAGTGGGAAGAGAAGGTGTGAGGTCATAATGTCACATTACAGCATGTTCCTTTAATACGATTGATTTGATTATGACTTAGATCAGTTCAACCACTTTTAGTTAACTTCATCCAATATATTTTTATTGTGATCATTTTGGCTCAAGTTACTGATTTTACTCCAAATTGTAGTTTTTGAAGACGCTCAGAAGCAAATGTGGGCTTTCTTCACTGTAGTTGACAGACTTTGGATAGCTTTTGTGTAGCTGACATTAATGAGACAGATTTCCATGTCATAGCATACATGTTAATTGAAACTGTGTCATTTCAATTTTGTGTTGCATGTGTGTTTTGTATATGTATGAAAATAAAAACTCCAGCAAATAATAGCATGATTGGTTGTTGAGTTATTCAATTCAGTTCTGAACATATGACATCCTCTCTCCTTGGACCCTCGCATCGCATCAGGAAGAATTCCCTAAATCTTTTCCATTAAATTAAGCAGCTCTTTCTCCGTTGAGTACTTCCTCGGTGCATTATATCCTTTCACGTCCAGAAATGCTGTTTTGCAAGGACTTTTCTTAACTTTTTCTTTGAAATTTGTTTTTCCTTGTCCCATCAGGAAAAAATGGATAGCATTTCAAATAACTTACCAGCCCCAGTGTCACTGAATATTGATTTCACACAGGGTGACACACAGCGTACTGAACTAGAAACTGAAACCATCAAATTCATTATTGAACAGGGCCACTCTAAAGGGGGAAACTAGTCATATAGCACAACCAATATGATAGAAGGTGGAAAACACATCATACTGTCCTTGACTGTCCATGCACAAATTAAAATATCAAAACTTCCACCTTCACAGATAACTCAGTTCAACTCAGGCAACAAAACCTTAGTAAGGTTTAGGAATAGATCGTTGTTTGGGCTAAAAAAACCACGGAAGTGCCGTTACGGAAGTATGCAAGACGGCCTCCTGACTGCAATATTCAATGATGGGAAAATGCCTTAAAATCCTTTACTTAAAGCAGCTATAATCAATATTGTAGGTGAGCAATGGGACATGATTACTAACAAGGCTAAAAAGTTGTTGAAATCAAATTTCTCTCCTCAATATCCAGTGTTTAAGGTTCTCCATATGACATTCAGAGCATTACTATAGCATCAGCAAGCTACTATTATCCATGTAAAGATGGAGTACTGGCTTCCTGAGCAGAGAATGAAGATGCTTTCCCTCTGCGTGTGTTGTAATCCGAGCTTCTCCTTGCCTTATAAACATAGCCGGGATGACCATGTCTGCTGCACTGGCTACCTCACGGCAGCTTCACGGCTCTTATATGATGGTTACAGCTGATAACGCCATCTCGACCAACAGTGTCGGGGTGTAAGCGTAGCGGCCATCCTCTGGTTCCCTCTCAGGTAAACACTGTTAGCCCTGTCAGCACTGTTGCCCTTGTTTGCATAGTTAGATTTCATCTGAGTTTGCTTTTGGTCTTAACTCCTGAGCTGGTCAAACAAAGAGCTGAAAGACACGTTGAAGCTCCAAATAGCTAAGGTGATCAGTCAGGAGTCAGATATGAATTATCTTAAGACGCTTTTCACATTACACAATCATTTGATCCATTGTTAGAAATATTGATTGCAGCCAAGTTAAAGTAGCAGAACCACAATGGATAAATAGTCCAGTAAGAATCCAGAATAAAATGAGGTCGTTATGTAAAATTAATTCCCTGCCTATCCTGCAGGAGTCCTTATTCGCTCCGGCCATTTTCCAATCCCCTGATCGTCACCTGATCACATCTGCTCCATATTTCCATATACATACTACTCATAAACAATCATCTGTTGTGCCCTTTTACTCATAGTGGTCCAGCCTTGTTTCTTGTTCCTGCTTTTTTCTTTTTTCACCCCTGTCTGCCTACTCCCACTTTTTTGATTAGTTGGCCTTCTCTGATTGATTGCCTGTCAATCTTACTTGAAACTTGGCATTCTTGTATTTGTTGACCTCTTTTACCACCCTACAGACCACATAAAAGCAGAGAGACGCCTGAAGAGGGCTTCACCTGATCACATTCTTGTAGATTAACCCGTAGTAAAGTCTCTCTGTCTGAGGCCTGGAGGCAAACACTTCATCAAACTGAGTGTCTAAACCAGAGGGCAGCTGTGTCTATTGTTGTGATTTGTGATGTCAGTTAGACACATGAGAGATGATTCTGAACTTGAGCTTTTTACTATTTAAAGTCATGAAACAATAAATCAATCATGTGTATCAATCATCAAGTATCAAACACGTATCTCATGTAAACCAGTCGTTTCATCTTATATGGAATATAAGTTATAAATACTAAACCGCAATTTTGTCTTGCACCCTTTTAAATTGGCACAATGTGTATTAATGACCCCTCGTCACAAGTTGAATATTGTTTAACCAACCAGGTTAACCAGAGAGTGATTTTGTCTTTTCAGATTGTTTCATTCAAATTGTTTTAGACGCCTGGAGAGGTGAAACTATGCAGAATTTCATGATAAAAAAACAAATAAGTTGTATCAACTCTATACTTTAAAACATTTACACAATAAATATATATGTAGCGATATGGTCAAAAATGAGCTGATTTCACTTTTGAGCACAATGAGAAACTGAATCATCATTCTCAAACTGGACAAAGATATACATATATACGTATATATATTCCAACATTTTATCTCGTTTACATGAACCGTGTAACATCAAGGCCAAGCCCACCTGTGTGCTATATAATGTGTAATCACTTAATCTCTAATTGTACATCATGCATCCATCCATCGGTGTTCAGCTCTCAGGTCATGGTAACCCACTCTTGTTCTGCTCTCCTAAAATATTCAGCACGCAGTGTCTGTGTTTCTGTAAAGTGATTGAATGTGATGTTTGTCCTTGTTTTCTTTCACTGTGATCTGTAATGCCCTGATGAGTTTCTACCTTCTTCAGCTACCACCTAAGAAAAAGATGAATACAACTTAATGTTTTCTCATTTGGTCTGTGATCAGGTCAGTTTAGTTTGGATGGACAACAGCTGAGCTCTGACTGCTTCATGACGTAATGAGAAAATGAAACCATTTTCATAATTAACAGGTCATTTGTGGTGCTGCAAGTGCTGCCAGTGTGCGACAATCAAGAACAGCGGGTGCATTTGGAAAATAAGTGTGACGCATGTCCAGTTCCTTCTCAGCCTTTAAATGCTTGGCCTATATTGAGAATAATTGCACAATTAGAGGTTAATTATTTGCCTCCATACTGAAACTTTATATATACTGATCAAGGTATATCTGGATTTGAAAAGCCAGAGTAGTGCAATATGTATCTCTCAAATGTAGTGGAGTAGTATTAAGTAACATAAAATAGATGCTCTCAAGTAAAATACAAATACCTCAAAATGATATTAAAGTACAGTACTTCAGTACTACTGGAGAAGATAGATACCACTCTCATGTTTATATGGTAAATAAGATGCTACAACTAGCAGCCAGTTAGCTTAGCTTAGCACAAAGACTAAAAGCAGGGGGGAACAGCTAGCCTGGTTCTGCACATCTGAAGCTTACTCAAATTACTTTTATCTGTTATATACTGGGTTATCATTTTTCTCTGGGAGCAAACCTGTGTAAAACGGTGAATTGTAGTTTTTATTGGCAAAAAATCATCGAGAACACATTAGCAAAAAAATGCCTGCACACTGGAACCTTGGCTCAGTGTGTCAGCTTGATCAAAGCAGTCCATGAAGGTTTACACAGGCCTCTCTATCTTTAGAAAACACCACATTCAGTTTCCACATAACATTAACATATCTGCAGCGCCTTTATCTCTTCTTCTGCATTTTCCATCCTGGTCTTTTTTACTCCTCCCTCTCCTCAGTCCACATATTCTGGGAAACCACTGAGCCTGACCCTTAATGCTTGCTGACCACTTTACAAGCACATGCAGCCACTGTTCAAACACTGGCTACATGCAAGAACACACAACCCTCTTTGAACCATTGACTGTATGACATAAACCACAATGTAAACACATCCTTAGGGATTTCGACCACACAGTATTGTTTTGAGAATACACTTTATTGAGTCACAATATTTTACAGACATTTAACCTGAATCAGAACAAAAAAGGTAGTATGTACACCAAGTATATAAACATTTAAGCCATGTTTGTGACCCAGCTCTGTGGCAATGTTGGTCCATCTCTTTAGTCCAAGCTGAAATATCTCAACAACTATTGGATCTATCAAGACGACATTTTGTACAGACATTCATGGTCCCCAGAGGACAAACCTTACTGACTTTGGTGATCATCATGACTTTCCACTAGGGCCACCAACAGGCTGACAATTTTGCCTTTAAGTGAAATGTCTCAACAACTATGGGATGGATTGCCATAAAATGTGGTACATAAGTTCATGGTACCCAGAGGGTGAATCCCAGTGACTTGAGTAATTCTCTGAATGTTCCTCTGGTGTCACAATGTGTCGCTCACACGGTTGCTAGAATGACTGTAGACTCCAAGTGTTATTACAACTGCATTTGTGCTGAGTTGCTCAAATGTGTGAAGATACATATTCAGTAATTCTTCATACAAGATGTGACATTGTTCCTCAAGTTATGATAAAACATATCAGCTTCAACAACAAGGCTTAAGTTGTTACAAGATTGTGCAGTTTTTAGAATACTATAGTGTCTATTTCCTGTTTAGTGTGCATGAAATCCCATGAGACGTAATAAATGCGCCTGTCAACACTTGCTTGACAGTGACACACACAAACACACACACACACACACACATACACACACTGTGGTGTGAATGACATGTCCTGTCTAAGTGGAACAAATTGAACCCCATCAGTTTCTAAGCCAGTGCACAGCTACTGGCAGTGACGGAGGACCCTCGTCACTGGACTGTTGCCTACGGTTATGTCACCCAGTAAGACTCAGGCCTCTCGTCCCTCACTGCCACATACAGTGTCAGTAACAGCCCTGCTGGTGCTGCCCATCACACCTTCCAGCCACCGTTATCTATTCATTGGAGTGGAGTCACTGGGTCATGGCACATGCCGTCACGACCCCTCGCCTAGAAAGTTACACTTGCGTCAGCCCTCCAAATGGTTCAAAGTCCGAGCTGTTATCCTTGTCATTCCTCTCTGGGAAATCAATAGGGTTGGAAAATGGCACGATTCAGACTTTAATGATGAAGAATACACCATGTCCAGGGAGCCACTGAACAATAAACTGTGTATTTTGTAGTGAAGTCCCCCGCGGGTTTGTTCCGACTGTATAAAGAAGTAATACAAAACTGTAAAATTCGCCAACTTCAAGGCTGCAGAGTATAAACAAATTCTGAGAAGTGAAAACCTCAAAAAGAAAACGAAATGTTCCTGTGCTGGATATAAATCTACGGTAAATGAATCGGTTCATCGAAGAACATTATGGATGTGCCCTGTGGAACATTTGAAGGAGATAAAAGGAACTATTTAGAAACAGGTCTTTATTAGTAGAGAAAAATAGTTCTCTGACTGTTAGGTTTTTCACCTTTTAATTTGGAGGAATGATCAAATTTAAGCCCAAAACAGGAAACCTTTTCTCTTTTTATATGATCAATCATAGAACAATTATTCAAAGCTCACATTCACAGGGGTTGACTCCTGATAGGAAATGCCTCATCTAGCCAACAGGAACAGAGCACAATGGAGAACATTGTGAGGAATTACAGGGTTATTATGAGGCCGTGCAGTGGGAGCAGGAGATGGCGAAGAGGAAGTACAAGTCCTGGTTTTAATTTTGTTATTTTGCATCATTTCTCGGTCAAAATGTACAAATCAAAAGCGTGTCATCTTGTGAAACGATAGAAACCGCTGCCGGCTCTCATCTCCTCTCTGCTCCATGTCCTCCCCAACTTTTATCATACTGTTCCCCTGCTGTTACACATGAAAATAGATAAAAGAAAAAGTAATTTTAGCAGACAGAGATATAGCTGGAATGAATACAGATTGACAAACACAAGCAAAGAGAGTATGCAATTAAATTACTGCGTTTGACTTTCTTTCTACTACTGAGAAAGAAAGTCAAACGAATGGAGGGCAAAACAGCTGTTTGCTCTGATTTCTGTCTTGCGTCACACTCAGGCCCCTCAGGGGGAGCACAGCAGTTGGAAACTAACCTTTGCACTTTATTGGGAGGGGCAGGAGGATGCAGTTTGCAGTCGTGTTGTTTGCTGAAATGTGTTTATTGTTTCACATATTTTCTTACAGTGACCCTTTGAGAGACTAAATGATGAGTACTCTGTCTCTGTTTCTGCTCTCTCTCTCTCTCTGAGCTCCAGCTGTTGGCCAAGTGTACAACTCTTCCAGTTCAAAAGACACTCTGGGTTGTTTTGGCCTAAGAGCTTTCAATACCACCTTCATTGTTAAAATGTGTTGTAGGTCAAACTGAAATTTGACTTCTCTTGCAACTATAATGATGCTGCCGCTGTGCTGGCGTTGCAAGAAGACATGCTGTCAATTTCCGTGGTGCTCTCCTGACCTGAGCACGTCAGATGTCTACAAACATTGATACGAGATGCTTTACTCATCTTTTAATGTGGTGTATTTCTTTTAGTTGTCTATTACAGTTTTAATCAAATGTGTACACAGGTCACAAAAAACACCATGGAGACATACACGTATATATATATATATATATATATATATTAGTGTATACAGTGTATACATACTCTATCTTAATCCTGATGGCTCTGGAGGCGACCAGTATTAACAACAGTGTTGTAAACCAAAAAGAGGAGCAGCCAAACACATACAAACCTGTACTGTCACGCAGAACAACAAACATGCACACACACACACACACACACACACACACACACACACACACACAGAGACTGGCTGCCAGAAAAGAGAGGGGAGTATGGAAATGTGAAAATGACGTGTGGATACATTTACGGGCACTTTCTTTGTGCTAATTATCAAACAGTGTGAGGAGTGCACATAATCACTGGCTCACAGACTCACACATACACAAACCCAGTCTTGCCTTGCCGAAGAGTTTGAGGCTGATTTGCAGTGAAGGGCAGAGGTGGTGCATTAGATGGAGCGTAGAGCTGCTGTGAGTCAGACTGTGGTGCCATGTCAGCTCGCCCAGACAGACGCTGCTCTCCAGGCTGTGTGGAGGTGCCTCTCAGGGGACAGTTGGGCTTTTCTGTTACAAAACCCGGAGTTCAGGCCGTGTAGCTGCTGCAGCTTTTCAATACTTTATGACATGAAAGGGGCCGCCTGCCTGGTAACACAGAGGAGCACTTCATCTGAGGGTCACAGTGACTTTAGAATTAAATGTTTTTAAATCAGACATCCATTAACAGATTATCTCGGGGCCCTCATTGTTTTTGAATGACTCGTTACATGATATTCTCACAATAAGCACCTTAGTCTGTATTTTTAATGAAATCATAATTTTAAAGGTCTTTCCTCAGTCGCCATATTATACAAACTACTGATGTTTGCTGTCTAAAACATCACTGATGATTTGTACAAAGTTTATAGGATTTTGATGCAATATCATTTGACTGTGAGCTGCTTGAACAAAATACATTATGATATACACCACAAACACCACTCACAATTATTATAATTATTATCCATGAGTTCTACTTACTGGGAGAAAAAGTACAAAATGTAAGTCAGTATGGATAAGCTCCTGCCAAATTTGTTTAAATGTAATTTAGCTAGCCTTCAATAATTGTTTTGTTTTTTCATTAGTCTTTTGAAATGTGTTCTTGAAGTTTATTCTTCAGCCAAATGGGTTCATATGTCTCAATTGCTATGCAAAATTAAAGCACCTTGTAATTTATTTAGCATAAAACAATAAGACTAATTTGATAGCATTAATAAACAACATATAGTCCTAAAGGAGCTGTATTTAACATTATCAACATTAATATAGCAGCAAATGATTATTATTTATATAAAGATATAGTGGAGTAATGTCCACTTGAGCTGAGAATGAAGTCGCCCCCGTCTGTGTGTGTTGTTGTCCAAGCTTCTCCTCGCTTTGTTGACATAGGCGGGCCGGCCTTGTGTGCTTTTAGTGCATGTTAGTGCCGCTACTCTGCACTGCTCTCATACGGCGGTTACATCTGATAATGTTGGCCTAACCAACAGCGTCGTTGTGTAAGCGTAGCACCCACCATCTGGTTCTCCCTCACATAAACACTATTAGCTCTGTCAGCACTTTCGCCGTAGTTTGCACTGTTAGCACCGTTAGCTATGAACCGCTGGCTCGCTGTTGACATGTTGAAAGCCTTTGAGAGGCAACCAAAATACTCCCAATCTCAGCACTTGCACATATTGGTAGTTTATTGGTTGTTGGAATGAAAATATTCCTAGTTTTTTCTTAGTGAAAATTACAAGATATTTTATTTTATCACCCTCTGCAGTAATAGATACAAAAAAACCAAGGAGAGAAACCCTCTAAGAGAAACCCCATTAAGTTTTGAAGCCAACAGCTTACTTGTCTCTTTATTGTTCCAATGTTGTCTGCAGCATTGGCTCCATTGGCTCCTAAATCTTATTCTGTGCCACATTATGAACTCAGTATGAGCAGCGTCTCTGCTATCAGTGACCTTGCATACCACAGCTTTATGTAACCGTAACGGTCTCTGTTTTCATAGACGTGTCACATGAGCACACAGAAGCCTATAAGTGTATAGTGTGAGAGTGAGATCAGTCTGCAGCATGTGTTGCCTCTCACACAGCTGCTATTAAACACATCTTCTATCAGTATATAGCAGCTAGGTGGCAGGTTTTGTGGTGTTGATTTGAAGTACAAATTTGAGGTACTTTACATGAGTATTTCCATTTTATGTTACGTTATGCTTTATTTTTTGCTACTCCACTACATCTCAGAGGCAAATATTGGACTTTTTTCTATTTTAGTTACTTTTAAGATGACATTTTCTCCAGTGAAAATGTTCAATTTTGGTGATTTTCAATTAGAATGATTGTGACACACTAAGGGATGAAGTGTTCCTTTATGGATTCAGAAAATCCTACTTCTTAAGTTAAATAAACTATTCAAAAACCCAGTAGGATGAGCTGGAAAATGGATCTACACCACAAACATATGATGATCTTATGGAATATGATGCATTGCTGTAGATTAAACTACCCAACATTAAAATTAGCACAACATCAGCATCTACAGCAGTAAAATGCAGCGTACATAATAATGCAGCAGTAATAATAATAATCTAAAAACAGTGTACATTATAGCAAAATTCTGAAACTCATTGTCCATTTTACTGGACAATGAGTGCTTTTACTTGTCATATTTTAGGTAAATGTTTCTTATAATATTTAACATATCTTTAGAGTGAGAATCTGAATTACCTGTGTGCACTGTGGTGGAAACATGATTGTACCCGCTGTTGAGTCTTTTTAAGCTGAAATGAAGAATATTGTCAAACTGAATTTGTCTTTTAAAAGTATTTATTCTCTGGCCAGAGAAGAGGCACAGGTACACAGAGTCACTGAGACTCTGTAGACGTGTGCACTACAGAAGTCAAAATCACACAGAGTTATATACAAGAGTGATCAAGGGTGGGGGCCTGTGTACTGGAACATCCTGTTTCAGGCCGTGCAGGCCATGGTAGTAAAGTACAAGAGGTGCTTTATCTGTGTAACAACAGACACACAGACATACTGTATATGTTTTATCCTTATGGCATAGGACATGTGAATATACAACACTTGTTATCCAACACAGTGAAGAAGAGGATATGGGTGCAGGCAGTCAGCTGCTGCATGGATCACAAGTCTAATGATGCAAGCATATGATAGACTGCATGGATCACAACAAGTATATAAAACAGTTCTACTTATAAGAATATCAAGTTTCCATTACACAAACAGCAAGATACATTTAAGCACATATGTTAACACAAAGGATGATGGTGTACTGAGTTCAGAGCAAAAGTACAAGCACTTAAGCATTTACACAGTATAATAAGACATTTTTTTATTACAGCACATACTGACTAAAGGTAGTGGAAAAAATAGATGTATATGTAATAAAGTATGGGTTTGAATGTAAGATTTATATTTTGGTTAAAGTGTGGTGTTAGCGTTTTTACTTAGTAAAAGATCTGAATACCTCTTTGATTGTGAATGATTTAGTGAAGGTACGAAGGTGTTTGTTGATGTGTTTGTGCTAGATGATGGGAGAGATGCAGACTCAGGAGCCTTTCCATTCTGGGAGCCCCTGTCCTCCCATCTGTTTTATTCATCTCTTACGTCAATGCCTCCAGACTGTCACTGAGTGAAAGGGTTTTCCCACTCAATGCCTCTTGAGAGCTGCTGCCAGCCCTACTTTATTACTGTAGGCAATTTAACAGACCGGGCTGGAGCGAAACTTTGGAGGAAATACTGCATCAACTCCCTGACGAACTCCTCAACTTCCTTTTATATTTTGTTAGGACAGTCATTTTATCCAGTGAGTAGTAAACTAACTTGTAATTTTTTCCCCTCAGTAAAACGACAAAAATGAACATAAGATCACAACGTCAACAGGATCTGCGCTCACTTCCTTTGAACGATGTGCTTGTTCCTGTCATTTGACTTGAGGTTATGCAATAACTTTGTACAACAGAGAGGGGAAATACGTGATTTAACCGAGCAGCTTTGATATGTGGGTCAAGTCTCGTGAATGAACAGAGACACAGTCGAGCAGAGGATTTACAAAGTGACGGAGGATCTGGGTATGTGACACAGAAAATAACAGCAGTGGACAAATGGGGAAAGAAAACAAAGACCAAGAGGCGCAAATCTCTTTGACTGTTAATTACCGTGACAAATTCGACAGAACCTCATGACTGCAAGACCAGATCAAAATATTGCTTCTTGTCTCAAACAATGTGTGCTGCTGAGGCCAACCCCTGACCTCATACTCAACCCATTTCTCTGCCCTCTGTGCAGTTGTGCAAACACACATGACCCACTTAGACAAGCTCCACACACACACACACACACACACACACACACACACACACACACACACACACACACTCTCTCTGTCACATATGCACACAAGCTCTCTGCATGTTGTATAACCAACTGTTCTGAGGAATGAAAGACGGACTTGTAAACGTCTTGCAGACTGTTGGCTGTATTGTGGAGCTGGAGTAGCTGACGTCAGTGCAGGCTGATGACTTCACGTATCCCCTGCAGGCCGGGGAGGTGACAGACAGAAAGGTGACACAGATAAACAAACAAGCCGCATCCAGACAAAGCAGAAAGAAGTTTTGACCTATAACCTGCAGGAAAAATAGAAATACAGATTGTTGTGTTATTAATGTTAAGTGCTAGAATGCAACAGTACAACACGAGTCAGCTGCACGACAAGGACAAGGATATATGTGTGCATTTCAGTGTGTGTTTTCAGATGAGACTGCTAAAACTTAATGTGCAGCGTTCTAACTTACATGAATTTGTTTAAAATCTATCTGGGCATCCCGCCCAGTACAAAATCTTGGTCAGAATTCAAGGGATCCTCGTGAAAATCTGGAAAATAAATTTTATTAAAAAATAATAATTTCATCTTCAGACCTTTGAACACAGATATTGATATTAGCAAGGCCTTAAAAAAAGCCAGCACCAGTCAGGCTCTACTCATGAAGCAAATGTGTGATGTCGTTGCTTTTTTTTTGCAATTTGAATGACTTAAAGTTAAATGCTAAGCAAACAAGTTTCAATCCCCATTTTAAGTTTAGAATTTTCCATTGTTTTTATTTAATTGTATTTTAGTTTGTTTTGTGGTCGTTGTTCCAAAATTCTGTCCTGTTGCAAAATTGCAGAGGAAAGATGAACAGACTAAAAAAGCGGACATAGGACATGCTATTGTAATTTAATAGACTATTATGTCTTATAATAGCTGAAATATTAATACTTACATTTTTACAGGTCTTTTCAGGTAAAGTTTACCATTTAGTTTAATGTGTTGGCTAGAATTAGACAATTAGAATTTTAATGATGATGATGGTGCTACATGAATGTTTGAACAAAATTTCATGGCAATTTATCCAACAGTTGTTCAGACATTTCTCTTAAACTCACAAATGTCTACCTCATGGTGGCAATCTATTCAATGTATAGTTGTTGAGTTTTTTTTTTAATCTTTTGGCCTCGACCCCTGAGGTGGACCAACCAACCGACTGACAGCATCGAGTAAAACAAAAAAAAACATTTTTAAGAAATATAAGGGCAAGGTTTAAATGCAAAACAAGAGTAAAAGAGGTCATAAAGACATTCAGTTAATCCTTGTCAGTGGCAGCAGTGGTATCAGAGGGTTTCTTCTTAAAAAGGCCCAATAACTAAATGTTATCTTTGTGAGGAAGTTGCCAGGGGCAGCGGGTGATACCCAGCGATGGTGATACCCATGATGCCCACGATACTCACCTGCAACAAAGCAGTAGCACTGTCTCTGGTGTCACAAGCCAAATGTAAGAGGAGCTGGTGGCCTCGGAGTCAGGCTCGGTGACGCACCCACCATCTGACTTCAAGTCCTTCAAGTTTCCACAGAGCCACAACTTCTGACACTCCTGTGTCATGACACAACCACGTGGTGCAACGAGTCACTGTGACTCCTCTCTCTGATCGTTGTTCCTCTTATTCTCTCACACATGTTGTTCAAAGTCTGTGCAGAGAGAAATGAAACACTATGTAAGATAAGAAAACAAAGAGGGTTTCACTGAACAGCAAAGAAAGTAAAAACAAATGCAGTGCACATTATACACAGATGCAACTCTACTTTCGCTCTACAGCAGCCAATCTCGCTCCATTTTTACTTTTTGAGAAGAGAGCACATGGATTGAAGGATAAGGCTGGCAATATTAAAACATTTTGCAAACATTTCCCTTGAAAAGTTGTATGTAGTGAGGTATCTATCCATCCCATCATTTCCAGTCGGTCCAGAAGCTGCAGTAATGGTTGCTCGCTAGTGTTTGGGGGAAATGTGTATAAGATACAAGATAAAAAGAAAAAGAGGATATATGTGTGCATTACAGTGTGTGTTTTCAGATGAGACTACTAAAACTTTATGGGCATTGTTCTAACTTGCAGTAATTTGTTTAAAATCTATCTGGGCATCCCGCCCAGTACAACATTTTGGTCACAATTCAAGGGATCCTCGTGAAAATCTGAAAAGGAATTTTATTAAAAAATTACATAAACTTACTGAAAATATAATTTAGAAGGGAAATGAATAATCTTATACACCTTTCCACCAAATTCTACCGAGCAACCGCTAGAACAGCTGCTGTGTCAACTGAAATTGTTTGTCTTATTATGGGATTTGTTGACAAAAAGACAATTGCAAGCCTTGTTCCCCTGCTTGCTTCTGAAAAAAAGAATTAAATGCACTGACTGCAGACAATACTTGTTTGATGCATTGTTGGTTTGGCCGTTGCATTTGTTGGAGACAGAGGTTGAGAGTGTAATTCAGCACACACACACACACACACACACACACACACACACACACACACACACACACACACTCACACATCACTGAGTGAACTGAGCATGGGAGAGTAATGGAATGTAATGCCTATAATGGAATGCTCACACAGAGGCCAAAGCCAGCTGCACAATATTAACAGAGCCCAAAGTGCGTCATTGCTCTCACAGCTGACACCCTGTGTTTGTGTGTGTGTGTGTGTGTGTGTGTGTGTGTGTGTCTGTTGTGCGCTTCCCTTTAATCTCTCTCTACTGGAGTGCCACACCAGTGTTGTGCTGATGTATGAGCCTCCAAATCAAAAGTCCTGGGTGGTGCAGGAACAATGGCAACTCATTAACCAAATATGCAGTGTGAGTGGGAAGATTACTGCTATGAATGGAGCATGAGAACGAAGCCAATTAGTTACATGGTCTCACCTGAAACAATTTAGCTTCTAAACTTAATGGTGAGAACATTAACAGTCAAATAGAATATGAAGTACGTTTCAAGTCCCTGTTGTAGACATTTTGAGCAATTGACATTTTCTATTACAGTTTACTTCTCAAGCACCACCAATAAAGGATAAAGGATAAAGATGTAACACTCAAGCTTCACAGAAACAAAAACTACTTGTGTGTTCATCATCAAGTGAACTCAAAATTTCCCAAGTGGAAAATATCCCCAGAAAGTTGCCCTCACCTGACAAAGTGATGAAGTGAAAAAAACTAATTCCCTAATGCTTGAGTTTATAGTATGAGTTGTGATGTTTTTCAACACATGACAGGTTAATCTACCAAACTTCCATATCTGTGTAATGCCATGTGATTAACAGCATGTCGACGCTTTCAGGAGAGCTCTTTCCTTGTCTTTGTTAGTCGCTTCCTCCAGTTGCCCCATGAGCTCGAGGCAAGTCAGTTTTATTACAGTCGTAGGTGCCTGAGCATTAGAGCAGGTGAAACCCATATCAATGATCATTTTACTTATTTCAGCAACTGACAAAAAAAGTAATAAATATAATCACACATCTAGGATCATCCTTTGAGTTGGTTCAGTCCACCCTGTCGCTGATCGCTTGTCGCAGCATGCTTTGGTTGTCAACAACAATCTGTCAATCCGCAGAGGAGTCTGACTGTTTACAAAGGTAAGAAACATGAACTCAATTAGCTTTACTGCCATCATGGCCTGAATATAGAACATAGGAAAAGATAGGCTAGCGTGTGTTGAATCTGCTTGCCCCACTGACTCAAGCCAAACTTCAAATTAGCTAAAAGTAGCATTGTCGCTGAAATGCCGAACTGATTTGCGAGTCATTGTTAGTTAACTTTGCCAGCCAGGCCACCTAACGTTAGCTCGCTGATAGGACAGCATTCAGGGGCGGACACGGACGCGGAGGAGCCAAGAAAGACACCACAACAATTATATTCCAAGTTTGCTCCCACATTTTAAAACAGAGGCAGGCGCCCGTGTACAGGCCATCACAGATTTGTCTTTGGGCTCTCTATTCGAATATCCTCGATTTGGTGAAGAGAATCTAAGTTAAAGTGAGATATTTACCAGTGAAGGAGCTAAAACGGCTGGTAAATATAACATATTTTGTACTTGATGAAAATCACTAAAAGGTATCTTTAAACCTGTTCATATTTTGATGGCAGCAGAAACAAGCTGTGAACACACCATTAAATACCTTCACTATTTAACTTAAGATAAGATAAGATAAGATAATCCTTTATTAGTCCCGCAGTGGGGAAATATAGTGAACTTGTTACCAAACATCTTATTTACACAGCTAGTTACAGAGTAACATTATCATTGTGTTTGTGGCCACCTGATGAATTTCAAGTCCAAGTCCAATATTCACTTACTTTTACCTCTGTGTTTGGTCCCCACCAACTGCTGAGGGAAATATCTACTCTTTAACTGCTATGTGCTCCGCTATGCTACCCAGCGAGTCGCTAATTGTTTCTGTCTGCTGTTTGGTGCTAGTCGGGTAATATTCTGTGGGTTTTAGAGTTTTTTTCACTGAAATTACACAATGAGAGCAGTGAGAGTGAACCAAAACAGTCAGCTAAGCAATGTGCTGAAACTCACTATAAAGCTCCGTATCGCTGTAGGTTCATCACTATATGAGCGGCAGGTTAGAATTTATCACATTGTTTTCACATCGTCATTTGAAAGATTGTTAGTATGGAAATAAATCAGAGTGGTCTCTGATGCCTTTTCCTCACAGGTTGACGGTGGATGAAGACGGTGCTCTTTGTCTTTTATGTCCACTGCTGTTGATACTAAGTTGCTAAAACTAAAACTAACTTCTGTAATGTTATTTTGAAATGAAAAACTAAAAGGTTCCTGTAGCTGCTGCTGTTACCAGATGGAACAGTGAACTGACTGATGTAGCAGGAATCTCTTAGAAGAGTCGTGTCGAGCACTTCCGATCGTTGTTTATTTTGCTCTGAACCTCCTTGAGGTCCAGAAATCCTCTTGTGTTCATACGCGTCATCCTGCCAGAGAGCTTGATTATTGGCAGTGACGCATGTGTACAGTTTCTCACTCACGTACACACAATTAGGAGGGTGCTATTCTTACAGCGAGGAGAGAGATCCAAAAAGCCCACTACAGGGGCTTCCGGAGAATATTTCTTGTGTGTTTTTATTATGGTGTACATCAGGCCAATGGGTTTATGTGTACAGTATCTGTGCCACAACACAGTTTTTTATGCAACAGATCTCGTGGCTGGTACGACATAATTGACCTTGTGAGTCTGAATTTCCCTTTTGTCATCAGTTAACTTCCTCTCTTATCTGTAGCTGATCACTGAGGAGGGAAATTCTTTTTACATTTCCACAATTACACTTTTCTACCCATCTGCTTTAAAAACAAAAGAAAATTCTGATCTTCTGTCTCCTCTGCTTTTGTCCACACACATATATTCACTTTTGATAACCAAGTTACTTCTTTAAAACACTCTTTTTATGGCGAGCTGTCTCTGTGTGTGGAACCTTGGATTCTTTTGACTTCCTGTGTTTGTTTGTGTGTGTATGTGTGTGGGAGGGAGCAGAGGCTGAGATAGGATAGGTCCATCCAAGTCACACTTACAAGCGTCGTAGTCCTGTTGAAATCCCCAAATGCCTTTGCTTTACTCTGAGTTCTGGTTGGGAACGTTTCTCTTACTAAGTGGTGGAAGCTCAATTACAAAAGTACTGTAGAGCCGGTATTTTTTGGTTTGTTATCGTCAACCAATCCCATGAAAAAACAACTATGAATTGATTCTATAACAAATATTGTCTGTGTATCCAAAGCCTGAAGTACTTTAAAATCAATGAGCTGCACACTGAGACCATATTCCTTCATTACAATAAAGACTGTAGTGTGTTTTTATATAATCCCAGATACACTGCCCTGTGGCTATAAATACTCACTAATAAAGGGAAAACGGAGTTTCTCCACAAAAAAAATACACAAAAGCACCACTTGAAAGTTTGTGTTTTCTAGAGAAGTGTTCATAACTTTCTTTCTGTCATTCAACATGAAAAAGCACAACAAATCGACCAAATAAATCTTTGTTGTCTTTGACCAATTAAAGTAATCTATTAAGAGGGGGCAGCTCTAATTAGTACACCAAATGTGGTAGCACAGGTAAAAATGACACCTATAAAGATGCACTGTGTACTCCTTAATATGATCTTTTGCTAAAAACTACAGTGACAAGCTTTTTTTGTGTGAAAATAAAATGCATTAAAAAAAATTAAACTATATGTGAACAGTTTTTAAAGATGTCTTTTTCATATCGAGACACAAGTGTGAAAAAGTCAGTACATCAGGTGTCAGTGTATGTTTATACACACGACTGTGTTTAGTGATTACTTCTAAAAAATGTTTGATTACCTAAAACCTGCAGCTCCGACATGTATTGCTAAAATGTGTTTTACTGTTGGTATGTCCCAATATCACTTACTTATTGCATCAATTATCGGTTCAAGGAAGAAAAAAGTTATTTACTTCTGAAAAGTCAGTAAAACAATATAAAGGCATTCACAAAGCTGCTGCCATAGTTTTAACCGAAGCCAATATAAGAGCTCAGCTCCTGTTATACCTAACAGTGTTACTAACATGAGTTTACATACAACATGGGTGTGGAAAAAAAACTTCCTGGAGTTTTAGTGTGAGTGGAAATAAAAAGTACCTATCATACCTAGCAGATACCGTTGTTAAAATATGTCAATATATTGGCCTAAAATAAAATTGTGACCATTTATGTAGTTACCTAACAAGTTACCTCATACATTTAGCATTTGTTGTCACTTATTGGCCCATGTACAGTATTCACTGTTAACCTAAAGTGACTTATCTGCGATATGCTATTATCAGCTGATATATCGGTCCAGCCAACTTCCGAGTCCAGCTCAACAACCTGCAATGTTTCCTAGCAGTTTGCCATTGCTTCCTGTTGAGGTTGATGGAAACTGGCCGTTTGAATTTTGGAAATAAACAAATAACGTTGAAATAGACAAATAACAGTAAAGAAATAAAGAAACCATTCTGCACCTGCAGTGGCTTCCAGTTATTGAAAAGAACAAAAATATGACTGTGTTTTCTGTTTAATGTCAACACTCCGAGCTGAATTTCATACATGAATTATGCAACAACAACAACACACGTGCGTACATCTATGAACCAGATGGTCACACAGTGTTGTTGAGAGCGTGTTACAGAATGCTTGTCAGTTAATACAAGGTCATGTCCGCAGCAGGCAGTGGCTAATGACTGATGTGTTTGCGGTGACTGCATGCAAATGCGCGGTGTTCTTTTAGCGCCCAATCCTCAGGAGCAGCTGCCCGAGGGTCATGTGCCAAATGTCAAGCCATATGTTAAATGTGCATGAGCGGGTATGTGTAAGTGAAGTGGCCCCTCACAGTGTAAATCTGCAAATCAACACATGTAAGTTTGGAACATGAAGTTCTCCTGCAGGAATTTAGATGGAGTTTCTTTTCTTCTTCCTGAGATAACAGGCCAGCAGCAAAGAGGAGAGCAGCAGAGTTCACTTGGCTCACGGATGGTTTGGCTTCTTGTTTTGCTTGACTCCGTCATGGCCCTTCCTGTCGAATGTCAGACACCTGTCCATTCTCAGTTTTATGACCAGCAAAGGGTCATCGGGGTCCAGTGCATCATCAATCTGCATCACAGCATTCTCATAGGGTGCCAGTGTGTCATCAGTGTGCCACGTCATCGGTAAGTGGACGAGGATGAGGCATAATTAAAATGGTTTTGCTCCCATTTGTACAATATCCAGCAATATTTTCTGCTTCAGTATGATTCGTAGTTTTATTTATAGATTAATTATAAAATCTGGACAAAATAGTACAACTCTTAATCAAGCTGCTATCAAATGATTATATGGTAAATAAAACAGTATTTGGGAATACGTGAAGTTTGGTTGCACCAGATTTGTTACTAGTCTTTATTGTTACTGATGATTACCAGTAACAGACAGCATCACTATTATAGACGTGCTGCAGACTGAACTCACATTTTTTACCGTATGGATCATTAGATTTAAAGGTTTTATTTGTCACATGCTTATTTCATATTTGCAGTCAAATGCAGATGCAAAAGGCTGTGTTAAAAGATGAGAAATTAATATGTATGAGAGTAAAAATGCAAATCAGAAAAAATATATTGAGGATAGAAATGCAAAGATTAAAACTCTTAACACATATATATATATATATATATCTATATATATATATATCTATATATATATATAGATATATATATATATATATATAAAACGTAATTTGTTTCTGCAGTTTTCTGCATATAAAAATATTAAATGCATTTCTGCAGTTGTAATGATTCTTCACAATCCTGTCAACTGTAAACAAATGGATGAAAATGTATGTGAAAAGTTATAAAGAGTTGTTAAAGTCGAGTAAAGTTATCTACAGTTAACATGTCAGTAAATATATCCAACTTATGACCAGAAAACATTCAGACAGACAGTTTAGGAAGTGAACTTTATTTAAATAAATAGCCACATAAATAAACTTTTCTTGAAATAACATTCTCTCTTCCTTTCCTTTCCTTCCTCCCTTCACACACTCACACTCACACTCACACACACACACACACACACACACACACACACACACACACACACACACCTACACACAGACACAGACACACACACACCTACACACATACATGCACATGCTCACGCAATCAAGTAACAAATCAGAAAAAGAAGAAAAAAAGAAATAGTTTATCAAAAAGGGTCATCTTACACATTTGCATCAAGTGTGTTTCAATTGTTTTGTGAAGTTTTTTCATCTTGAGAAACGAAAAAATTTGAATAAAGTGCAATTCTTGCTTCTGTCTCCACAGCAAGTTGAAAGGTCAGATTGAGAGAAGAGAGGTCAGAGTAGCTATCAAAAAGGTTCATTAACGGAGCATTTTGACTCTCTTTCTTCTGCGTAGTGATCAGAGATGTAGACCTCTGATCGTGAGTTTGTTCAAAGGCACAAGTGTTGGTAGTGAGTGCAATTAACCAAAGATTGTTGGATAAAAAAATATCAACACTGCATGTTTCCAACGCAGAACTGGGTTTGGAAAAAACACTGCTCTTCAACAAGTTGAGATAAAAGAGAACTAATTGAGCTCACAAATAAACCAGCTTGTTGCACATCATTTCTACTTATAGACAACTGAAGAAAGTTCAACTTCAAGCACAACATGGTATTGCTGTGTTCTGATGTTTTTGTTTTCTTTTTTTCGTCTTCTTTTCTAGAAAAGTACAAAAAAAGAAATACCACCATGGTCCTGATAGTGAAAGCTAGAAATATTAACAATATGTGTAGCATATGATGGACGCGGGAGTTTTCTCAAAGCTATAAAGCTAAGGAGATCATGTGAAATATATGCTCGCTAACCACCGTGCTACATTTTGAGACAGCATTCAAAGTGAAAAGTCAGTAGTGTATCTGTGATAGATCACCCATCTCTTGTGCTGTTCATTCTTTGGTAAAACCCATATTCTTCCTTTCGGTTAAAGAACTACAAGCAAACTGTGTGAAGAAACAGCATTTTGAAATGCCTTGAGTTTTTCTATCAATTTTACAGTATCATGTTATTATGTTACATAACTAGTACCTGTTCTAGTCAGCTAGCTAGCACAGCAAACAGACAAATTAAAAGTAATAACACAAAAAACCTCAGGCAAATGTACATCCTATGCAGAGCCTCATCCTTCTTCTGTATTTCAATGTGAAATATTGCACTGTTCCCACAGTCTTTGTTCAGTCCATATGAAAACTGTTTTCCTCTGACATTTTGGGATTGACAACTGTTCGTTAGTTGTTGTTTTTTTACAGCTTTCCAAATTCTTGCCTGCGGAGGTAGTGAAAGCATCTAAGAAGAAGGTGCTTATCAAACGAAGGGAATACGGTCTTTGTATCCACATATGTAAGGTGATGTACCTGTTGTGCTTTACTCAATCAGCCAGACACCATCTTTCTTCATTTTTGGCTGATAAGGATGAAGCAGTCTTTTTGCGACTTGAGGTAAAAGCAGCATTTGCGTAGCTATAATAACAAAACAAAACAAAATCACAGTTTCAATACAAATAAAGTCCTTCGGTGAAGCTTAGGGCTCTATACTGCATGTTCATTGCACTGCTACAGAGAAATATCTCTTTAAAAAGGCGAACAAAGTGGGAAAAATAAGAAGAAAAAAAAATTTGGTCTTTTTTCCAGTCCAGTGAAAAACATCGAGAAAACGAAATGACAATGAAGTGTCTAAAAAATAATGAGGAAAAGGGAGCCTTCCTGTATTCAACAAACTCAAAAAGTTAACTTAATAACAGAATGAAAACATGTGAGAAATAATTGTATTGGCTAGCGTCAGCTGTCATTTAATTCAAGGGAGCTGATGAGAGTCTTTCAGTCTATTATTGCTTCTCTGGCTGTCTGATACTGGTTCAACGCCTTGTCCAGTTTGGTTATTGCTTAGTCTTTAGCTTATATGATATCAAAAGTGTACACAACATACACACGTGTGTGGACACATTCTCATATGTGTACCGCATGTTGTTAAATAAAGTGTACATTTGTCACTGCTTTTTGTTCTTTCTCCACACTTCTGCTCTCTTTTCTTCTCTGCTCAATAATCTTGATTTTTTTTCTTCCAAAGAGAGAACAATCGCTGGTGTCAATGGCCGATGCTTTACTTCACCATCACACAGCTACTGAGCTGCTGCTGAGCAGCCAGACCCAACTCCTGCACCTCAGGGTCTGCGCTGGAGGCCGAGCCCATGCTCCACACTGCTGGTTTATAGATGATGGGTAAGGTGCCGTGTGTTGCAGACTGGGACTGCTGCTGGAGGCTGATGTGGGGGCGAGGTTGCGTTTGCTGGCTGATGTGCAGACGAGCCTCGAGAAGGTAAGCAGCGGAGGCCACGGGGGACAGAGAAGAAGCGTAGCAGGATGAGGAGGATGAGGAACAGCCGGAGGAGGAAGTCTTGAGGGTTTGTTTCCAGGGGCCGTGCTGTAAACCCACCGAAGCTTGCTGAGAAGGCAGGGTAGAAGGGGTGGGCGTGTCAAACATGGAGGGGGAAGCAAACACTGTAGTAGGTGGAGGAGAGGGTGACTGCTGCTGGGCCAGAAAGAGCAGGGGATTCTGTGAAGGTCCTGTCTGAACCGCTTGGACCTGAGGCTGGGGTTGGTGCTGGATCTGTAGCATCCTGGAAAACAGACCCAGAAGATCAGACTCTCTATTTCCATCAAGCTTTTCAAAGTCCGAAACTGCGGGCCCCATGAGACAAATTCGCAACAACAGAATGCTTTTGTGTAATAATTTTCATGTGTCTCACCTTTGCTGGTGCAGCACCTCCTCCAGCATGCTGCGGTGCTCGCAGAGAGCTGGACCCAGGGACCCTCGGCTGCCACGGTTACTAGAGAGCGGAGGAAATACCTGCCTCGTCAGACCTTTAATCTTGTTTAATCCCAGAAGCCCTTTAGTGCGTGTGTTTTTCCTCAGCTGCTGGCGGAAAGCTTTGAGGCCTGTGGAAAGGCATGGCAAAGTGTTACACAATCATCCTTTGATCCGATAATGTGACACCTTATTTAAAAAAAGCTAAAATCAGATGAATCAGAGTGGATAAACAACTCTTTCATGATCACGCTCCTGTACCTTGTGTGAGGGAGGTGTCAGAGGCTCTGCGGCCCTCCTGGAAGCTGGCAGCAGGCAGGCTGCCCTGGGCCTGGGGTAGGAGGTGGGAGGAGAGGGTCAGGGGAGCTCCAGCAGGCAGCAGGGCTCCACTCTCAGTCCCAGAGGCCAAAAATGTTGACATCTCACCCCTAGTCGCCTGCAAAGTGGGGGCTGGACAGGATGAGGACTTTAGACAGCCGTCAGAAGAGGCACCATCTGAGGGACTGACCACAATACCTACAGAAACAGAACAGGGAAGACATTAATACTCTATACATGTGACAGAGTGTGGAATGATTGCTATTGTACAACATACTAACATGGAGGGTGGCACTGGTGGAAATTGGCCGACACCTCGGCCAGGGTGTGTCTGCGGGAGGTGGTGGTGGGAGGGAGCAGAGGCCCGTGAGTTTGTGTTGCCTCCTCCTCCTCCAGGTCTCTGGGTCGCACCTCTTCGCTGATGCTCGTCTCCAGCAGGCTGTTGGGTGAAATGGAGCGGTTCCAGAGCAGTCTGTTCAGACTGGCCTCCACTGGAAACACCACACGCTGAACCAGAAGGAGTTGGACTGTTAGCCACTCATTGACAGGTGCAGTATTTGCCTGTGGTCTATCAGTAGATAAGGGCAGAGGGTGAAGTCTCCTAACCTCTGAGCTGCTGAATGCTGTCAAGTTTAATCATTATTTACCTGGAACAATCCACTTTGGTCATACTCCATCTCCGGGTACACTAGAGGAGTGCTTTTGGCTGGAATTGAAAATGCTGTGGTTCTAAAGCTGTCGGTGGACTCCATGATCACCTAGAAGCAAGCAGGAAGCACACCGTGTTTTAGTCCTCAAGTGTGAAGCTGCAGGTTACATCAGGACTAGATACAATTTTAAGCTCAGTGCACTCAGCTGAAGCGCTCACCTCTGGTCCGGTGGAGTCGGAGGTGCTCCTGGGTCTCTGGCTCCACGTCCCACACTGACGGCTCAGCTGCTGGGTGCGATGCTCTCTCACTCTCTCCAGCAGCAGGTAGTAGATAGCGGAGAAGTGATTATAGCTGCTGCTCTGTAGAGACTGAGAAAAAGAAAAATAACTTCCTTTAGCTCTTCCCCTATATGAACTATGTGGTCAGTCTTGCAACTGTTAGGTATAAACTATTCTTGAGACATAAGTCTCCTGAAACTGTTCACAAAGTCATAAAACACCACGTTCAGTCACCTCAATAGTCTTCTGGCGGTTGATGCCCAGTGTGTTCATGATGCCCAACACTGGTTCACTGTAGTCCCCTAGGTTGGAGTTGTACTCTGTCAGGGAATGGCTAAGGGTCTGGTGGGCGGCTGTTGGGTCTGCCAGCATCCAGCGGTGCTGCTTGATCTGGGCCACGCTGATCCTCCTGGCCGGGTCTACCACCAGCATCTTACGGATCAGGTTTTCACAGTCTGGAGGACAAAATCGAAGAATGAGTTTTGGATTCTGAGCACTTTGAATTCAGACAGAATTGGTAATTAGCTGTGTTTTTATTTTTTTTATTTTGTTGCCATTATACCTTGAGACATAAAGAAAGGGATTCTGAATCGTCCCTCTGTGACTCTCTGTCTGAGTGCAGGAAGGCTGGGTCCATCAAATGGAAGCGAGCCACAGACAAGAACATAAAGTACCACACCCAGGCTCTGTAAATAAAATAGCAAAAAGGAGAATATCAGCATAAGAAGAAAATTAATGCTGGACTGAATCATTTGGTGTATATTTTCCTTCTACCAGCCTACCCAAATGTCCAGCTGTGGCCCCTCATACTCTTTCCCTTCAAACACTTCAGGGGCAGCGTAAGGCGGGCTGCCACACCATGTAGACAGAGGCTCCCCTGCATTGTAGAAGTTTCCAAATCCAAAGTCTGTAAGTACACAGGAAGAGATACACATCAATTTAGTTATTCAAACTTGTCTGTTTTATGTTCAATGAGAGCTCAGGGCGCTGGAAGTCGATGTTTTTCATTGTCTTATGTCATTTATCTTCATGATGCTCAAAGACATTCTTAGATCAGATCATGTTGAGCATTCACATATTATAAAAAGTCTAGTCTTTCAACAACAATCATTTAATACTTCCTTCAGGTGAAAATTAACAGAATGCAAAACAGCAGGAAGGATTAAAGAGACAGTGTCAGATTTAAGACATTGAAAAAAACAAATCAACACTTTGTCTTGCACTGTACAGCAAACCACTGCCGGCAAACCACTAACCATTGTAACAATAACGGCTTATGAGCAGACCTACCAGCCAGTTTGATGTTCATGTTGTCATCCAGCAACAGGTTCTCGGTTTTTAGGTCACGGTGAACGATGTGGTGTCGATGGCAGTAGTCCACGGCTGTAAGAATCTGCCAAAACTTCTTCCGTGCCTCATCTTCACTCATGCGGCCATTTGAGGTCAGGTGGTCTGGAGGGATAGGGGATATTTTAGTTCAAGTCGAGATTCAGCCTACATTCATTTGAAAAGCAAAAAATATATATTTGAAAAAGCTGAACTCACCAAACATTTCTCCATTCTTCGCATACTCTGTCACAATGTACAGCATGTCTTTGGTCTCCATGACCTAAGAGAAACAAGAGAGTGAAAAAAAAGTTTAAACCAACTGTGTCATTGGCAGCTGGTGATCACGAAGAGTAAAACCTGTTCTATGTCCTCCAGCTCAGCCCGCTCCAGGCATCTCTTGGCATGAGACTTCTAACCACAGAAATTCCCATCTCATTCCCCTCCATCTTGTTCCACACAAACAAAACACCAACACCCTGGTTTTCCATGAAATGCCCCGTTGCATAAGCCATCCGTCAGTAACTTCCTGCGTGGATTTAAAACCCATTTATACCACAAACCCAGAAGGGAAATACATAAATGCATTCAGACACAGACAAATGATTATCAATGGATGGAAATGTTCTCCCTAAGGCTTACTGTAGTTGGCAACAGATTATCTCCTTATCTCTTTACTTCTAGAAAACAAAGAGACATATTCACAGGGGCTGTCTAGTGTATCAAAAACACCATAAGTGCAATCACTTATGAAAGATGCAATTCCCAATCCTTTTCTTGGAACTTATAGAAAGCTTTAATTTCCCAGGAGAGCCCTCGGGGACGGAGCCGTTGAGCTGAAAGGAATTTTTGTCATATGACAAAGCCCTGTCTGAAATGCTGTTGGCCACCTTAAATGAAATATTTCTAAATTCCACTGAATGTTGGAGCTTCATTTTTTTCATCCACCAGCCCCTTTAGAAAACCAAGCGAAGGATGATTTAATACACAGGCCCCTCTAAGCGCGGAGCCGTCTTTATCAGAGAGATAGGGCAGCTCTCTGGGGCTCTGTCACCTTGAGGTGCAGCAGACGTCACAGCTCTGAAGAACAGGCATAGCACGTCAAGGACCCTTAACCCAACCCAGAGGGAAGATTAAGCCCTTACTATCCATATTTTCCATTGTATTTTACATAAAGTAGCTTTACGGTTGTTGAAGCTGAATGATGTTTAAACTGAGAGAAATATTTAAACCCAAGACTCCATGTTTAATGGTTGCACCTTTCCATCGCATGCAAATATTTTAGATGTCTTGTGCAGTATTGTACACATTTCTCACAATTCAGCCTAACATATCTGAAATCTTCATAAAATTTTGGAGAGTGGGGTTTAAGAGGATGAGAGACGGAGTGTATGATTGATGCAAGGTCAAAGAGAGGCTGAGACAAAGAGGCTTCAATGATCCTTGACTAGGAAGGAAAAATAACATTTCACTCTCATGAGATCCGTGAGAGAATGGAAACAGCAGCTGATTTATCAGGCCAGAGGTCTTAGACTGCCTCCTACCATCATCGAGTGCCGACCATCTGACTAGCATCACTTCCGACAACCCAAGGGCTCGAAAAACAGAGTGGAACAGGGCGCATCACATGCAGGATACAGACGGAGGTCATCCATGTCGGACTTCAGAGCTGTGATATTATCTTTGACAAGGACAATAAGTCTTATTCAATTTATCTTCTACATTATATTGTGAATATATATATTTGACATTTGACTCAATGGAATAAACGTTTGATATTATTTAACATTATTGTTGTTATTATTACCACTAAATTTCCACAGCTGTTTGTTCTAACTCTTGATTGGAAATGCTGAACCATTTGAATTACCTAAAGCATTAATAACCTATCCAGGTTGATGCCTTTAAATTGCTTGGGTTGTCTGAATTACTGAAGCCAATGATATTTCGTTAACTATCACGTAAGGCAAAGAAAAGCAGCAAATCTTTACAACTGTGAAGCTGGAAGAAGGGAAGGTCTGACAAATTTACTCCTCCTTAACATTTACTGTCGATTGACAAATAGCCTCACCTTCATGATGGTAAATAATCATAATGTCATGCTTTCATTGTTGTAGTCAAGACATGATTTTGCAGTAAATATTGAACAGCTGAGATGAAGTAATCCTCAAAAGGAGCAAAACAGCACAATGGCAGAAAAAGTCCAGAGTACAAGAAAAGCAAAAAGCCATTGTGTGCGTTTGTTTGTGTGGGTGTGTGTTTGTGTATTTCTTGCCATACGCGTGCCACAATGCTCGCAAGGCCAACTGAGGAGAAAAAAAAGCGGATTCTCCCCACTAAGTCTTCAATATGATTAGCAGTAAAGCAGTGGGGAGGCTTTTCACGTGACGTGCAGACACATTGCACTTGGCTTTAACAGATGCTAATTGGGCTTAACGGTCAGACCCGTGGACACATCTTTAACCAGAAGTCTCCAGACTGTTCTCTGAATCTAGCATATCTGCAATCACCTCAACCATTGTATAACTGAAAACATCTTGGATTGTTCCCAGCGCTGACTGGTAGCCATGATTATTCTCAGTGTCTCTCTCTTACACACAGACACGCACACACGCACACACACACACACGCACACACACACACACACACACACACACACACACACACACACACACACACACACACACACACACACACAGAGGGAGGTCAAAAGGGATTGCACTAATGCTGTTGTGCTGTACTTATGATTCAATGTGCTCTAAGAGTCAGCAGCTCACAACAAGCCGGTTCAAACCCATTAGATAACAAATGCCCCTTATGTGGCACCGCTGCATCCACATATCAACAATAACGAGGCACAATGCTCTGCACCACAGCAGTGTTACTAAGGGATTTTTTTTTTTGCAGTTTCCCACACCATTGCATTTTACACTCAGATTCTTGCATGCGTTCAGACTGGCTCCGTGCACTTGGAGCCGCCACAGAACCGAGATTCACAGTCGTCGATGCGATACGGGTTGAACAACTCACTGCATGCACACACACACACACCATTCTGCTCACACACAAACACATGCATGAAACGACACTGCAGAGAACGGACAGATAACACACCTGGTAGAGTTTGATGATGTGAGGGTGGTTTAGCAGCTTCATAATCTGCACCTCTCTGTAAATTTTCTCCAGGTTGGAGGGGTTCAGTCTGGTCTTGTCAATGATCTTAATAGCCACCTGAAGAAATACAATTTGTAAATTGAATACAATTCGAATTATGCATCTTTAAAAATGTGCATAAACAGTCACAGAATTTGGAGGACAGCTGCTGACCTGTGTTTTGGTGACTTTATGTTTGGCCAGTTTCACCACTGCAAAGTTTCCCTTCCCCAGGGTGCGGATGATCTCATAGAAGCCGACCTGCAGGGGTCTTCCCTGGGCAGGGCTGGACTGAGCTCCCCGGCTGTTCTCTGTCATGATCACCATGGTGCACCAACGGTTGCAGCGTTGGGAAAGTTTAAGGCTAGTACCTGCAGAGACAAAGACAAACCTGTATGTCACTGCCTTGTATTTTACTGCATATTGACAGATACATTTTAAATTACATTAGGCAGGTTTTTTTTGTCCAAATCAACTAAAGTAAGCGTGGCCCTATAGGCTAATATATCAATGGTGGAGCAGCTGAAAACTTTCTTGTACAACAAATGAGTTCAGAGGGAGAAAGTATTACTGGCCTGGAATGATTGAGGTACTATCACATTTTCCATCACATTGATATGGTCAAAAGGATTTTAAGTAAATAAATACGTATTACAAATCCTAGTACGGCTTGAAAATGAATAAAGTATATTTCCCTAATGTCAATCCTATAGCCGTAATTCATTTACAAAGGGAATTTGTGTTACTATTAAACAGAAAGTTAAATAAATGAAACTAAAACGACTACATACGAAAGTAGCTTTTGATTGTGTAAGAAAATAACAAAATTACTTGAAAGGAAATGTAGTAAAGCGAGTCTAACGGAGAGAGGAGTCTCGTCTTACCTTAATAAGCGGACATAAACCACCTTCTCTCAGAGTTCAGACGGCTCTCAGAAGAGACGTAAACCATTCCACAACCAAAGCAACAACAGGTTTGAATAAATGTAGAAAACACGCACGGAGAAACTTTCGGAACAAGTCTTTGGGGCCCGGGACTTTGCTGTGGCCGGTGTGTGGCTGTGCGCTCCGCCGGAATGCAGAGCAGAGGGCTTCGGCACTCACAGGGGGAACTCCTCCTCCTCCTCCTCTTCCTCCTCCTCCCTCCCTCCGCCACCATAACAAATTGATACCCACCTTATTAACGTCACACCCGCGTCAGAGCTTCGAGCTGGGTGCAAGGCAAGGCCGGGCCCGAGCGCAAGGCACAGGTTGCTGGGCAACCGCGCGGCTCGGGCGCACGGTGACGTGAGTGCTGATGGAAGGGTTGCTTGGAGATGGGGACGGTGACGTCAGTTGTAGAGATGTGTCACCACGTGATGTTTCCCTCTGCCGGGCTATTGTCTCGCTCGCGGTGCTGCCTCGCTCTCACCTCACAGCCCCGGCTGCTCGGGCGCCTCTAGCAGAAACAGAAACAGGAAGCAACTGGTGATGCTCTGTTAGGTTGTTTCTGTTTTAAACACCATTTTATTTTATTAAATTGTACCTGAAAAATAATCTAAACTAGAAGGTACTCAAGCATTCTCATTCTTGTATCATATGCCATATGTGTTATCTGTTTTATTAAATTCTAGCCTATTCTATTTCATCCTGCTCTATTTTGCTATTATATGTGAAAAAAAATCTATGTGTGTTGCATATTCATAGCCTATTCATGTGATTAAATCATATGTTTTATTTAATCTGTTTTTAAATTACCAAACAGCTATCTGAGAATATGCACTGGCTATCCAGTGACAAAGTAATACAAAGTTGGTGGGAATATCTGGCCAATGGTGCAGATAGTCAGTGTGGCAGAAAAGACCAAATTAAAAAAATATTATAACATGATTCAGATGGTGAACATACAGTCACATAGAATAAAAGTGTGTGCGGGTGAGTGTAAATACCGAACATCAACGTCAGTAGATAGACAGATCGTGCCCTCCCACAGTCTGAAATGTTAAAGGAATGCAAACTGTATGCAAAATGTTTCAACTGAAAGGTCACGCAATATTTTGATGCACACAACAACAAAACCACACAGCCTACCCTGCTCCTCATCTCTTTTCATAACCAAATGTATCTATACTTGGTTCCATTTGAATATCTGTCTCACATGCAAATTACAGTTGTTTTATTTCCTGAGTTTGCAAAGCAGACAGAGTTATATAAACTGTTGTTATCTGAGTCAGATTGTCCCAACATGATGAGAAATGTTTGAAAATGCTTGAACAGAATTTTTGGATTTATTCGGTATTTTTCAACCTGGACCCAATGTTTTGTGTTAGTAATCCCCTAACCCTGAAAGCAACAAAGAAAATATAAGTCTAAAAGATTAATTCATAGACAATATATTTTTGCATATTTATGTTTTGAACGTGATCCAAACCGCATTCAGCACAAACCGCTCTCACAGGCACAACTTCTCTTTACTGGTAATGACATGAGTACTGCCTTCCACACACAACACACACACACACACACACACACACACACACACACACACACACACACACACACACACACACACACACATACACACACACACACACACACACACACACCTCTGCATGGTCATTTGTTTGTACAGTCCACACGTCTTTTTAATCTGTATAAGTGTGTGCATTTTCGAATATAATCATCAAAATGAACTGCTGACAGCTTGTTGAAACAGTCAACTTTAAAGCTGTGAAGGTTCAAGTATTTTCTGTGTGTGCAGAAAACAAAAGATTGTAATTCCTGCTATCAGTCATGTGAAGACTATCTGCAAAGAAATAATGATAAAAAATATGTACGGTTGAGCAGTCATTGTTTTGTTCTCAAGAGTTATCAGTGTTTACTAAAAGAAGTAAACCCCTTATCAGGCATGTTTCATTCTTTGGTCGGATTTTCTTGTGACCTTTTATCAAATGTGGGTGCACAAAGGTCAACCCAGGGGGTATTTCAGCCTCTTTTAGCACTTACTTAAGTTTTGAGGAATCACACTTTCCTGTGCGGACTGACAGTAAACAGGGGGTGTATGACAGGATGTAATGAGTCACGATTTTCACCCCTGGACTTGCTGTTTGCATAAGTAAGCATGCTGAGATATTTACTGTATGTTGCATCCTTTCACCAGTGCTCATACTGGTTGCTGTCCACATTATTGAAAACAACAATTAAGGCAGAAATGCAATTGCTTCAAAGAGAACCAAAGATGTGATTCCTTCAAAGTGAAGATCAAAACATTAATTTCTGTTAATCTGGTGTCATGTAATTAGGTCTAACTACCAGATCTAATTAAGCTCACATTTCCCTGGCTGTTCTTTTCCAACAATACATATCAAGGTCCATCTGGATTCTAAGGTCAGGATCACAAGACAGCAGAAAATCCTTTGAAGGCATCCACATAACAAGATTAAACACGGAGCAGTAAAAAAGTAAATACTTTTACCTAACTACGACTGAAAGCCCCTATTAGCCATTACATATGCTGTTTTTGAAATGTTAGTTTTCACAATCACAGTAGTCTGTTCAGCTGTTGAATCACTGTTTTCCTTTTCTCATAGTTGTGTTTGTATGACTTTTCACACAAACTCAAACTGCCCTCTCAAAGACCTCTCACCGCTGACTGGAGTGACCTCTGTGTTGCAAGTCTTAACTTGTGTGTCACAGTGTGTTCATTAGAACATCTGTTTAACCTGACCTTGACTTACCAAAGCGCCAGCCTGGCTCTTTGATGAGTTACCACACCACTGCCCACTCTTTCCAGGCTCGCTGCACATACTGTCTTAGCCTGATACTTTTATATGTGTTTAATAACATTTAATATATATTTTTTGACATTTGGTACACAGAGTACAGCTAATTTGTCTGATGCCATGACCAAATACCTGCAAAAAGTCTCACTTATACTTTATATTTACTGCTAATTAGAAAGTGTTTTAAAAAGTAGCAAATATTAGTTTGCTAGCACGCTGAAAGAAAATGATGAACATGGTAAACATCATACCTGTTAAACATGAACATGTTAGCATTGTCAATGTTAGCATGTAAACATTAGCTTAGCTGCTAGTATGACCGTAGACTCTTGTTTAAGGAAATCCTGCAGTACAAACTCAGTGAGCACCGACCAGGATTTCAACGTTGATTTTTAGTTGAAAACTGGGTGATATTCAGTCTGAACGTCTAAGACCTGTTTTTGTCGTGTTTTCAATCAACTAAAATGCAGTTACAACATCAACGTGTCACAAATCACCACTTTGTTTTAAAATGTTGATGATTTGTAGGTTGAAAGAGAGATAATATTGGTTACTGTGAACATATTTTTCAAAAGTAATTTTACACTGGTCGGCGAAAAGTGGTCTACACGAAGACGTAATTTGAACGTGTCTTATACAATGTAAAAATGATTGAACCATAGATGTTGTGCTGGTGGTAACAAGATGCTCCCAGGACATCGTAATGGGAGCAGAGTACATTCTGTCTGTATATTCATGTAACATGTGTGTTTACTGCTGAAACACTTGTGCGCAGGGACTTTGGCTCAGACTGCTTCTAAAACTTTGTAAGTAGCACCGTTCTGATGACTCCGCGCCAAACTTGCGGAGTGAAGAGAACGAGTGGACAAAATAAAAGTGAGCCTAACTACATACTTTGTAAGTACTTTAACTACTGGATTCCAATAATGGCAACCGAAATTAGCACCATTAGTATAATTGTATGCTGCTCACAAAGCGGGCTAGGCCGCTAGCTTGTAGCGTTAGCATGTTAGCTTGTAGCGTACTGCAGCATTGACCAACAGTAAACATAAACATGTGTGTAAGTTAAGTTGGAGGCTGTCTTTAATGGCCTGTCGCTGAAGCCCAAAGTTATACAATTCATATTTTAGGCCACTTCACATTTAAAATACACGACAGAAAGCGAGTAGGGCTGTACACAGTTGGGATGTGGAGGAAGTGAGCACAACAATGTGATGTGCAAGCAAGAAGAGGGTCAAAACATTGTTGTTTGGCATACAGCAACATACAAACAGTGTACAGTATCATACTATGTAATATGAGCATTTTTTGATAACGATAGATGCTACTGAGTTGCATTGTGGGAAGTGTTGTGAAGATCCAGCACTTCTGGAGCTTGACCCATACCAGGAGGATTGAAGTCACGATATCTCAGCCTCTGCTGCCTTCATTTTGACTTCACCTGAATTTGTCTTGTTGTGCATACTTGTTTACATGATCAAATGTGGAGACAAGTTCTTCACTTAAGACTGACGTAGACAAAATAAACATCTCTTAAACCACTATTATTCGCCACATAAATAATGCATGACATACATGCAAATATAGTGGTGCCGAGTCAACATCGCCCTGCATGGTGCCATACTGATTGTTTGCAATTTCTCTCAGGTCACTCCTCTTTTGCTCCCTCCACTGGTTTTCAACAGCTGCCTCCTGTCTTCATGTCGAATCTGTGACACAGCTTGTAGGCTACTGCAACCAGCTTTCATAATCACCACAGAAACACCCATCAGCTTATACTCAACACACATTAGTGAAAAACAGCAAAACCAGTTTATTCCAGGTCTGCTGCGAGGTAATGATGCAGAACTTCCTGTTTTGGAAGTGTAATGTGTGTGCGATTTTATGAAGGAAGGTGGCTCTGTTTTTAAAAGCTCATTTTTAAGACACAAGATTCCTGTTTCTTGCTTTTTTGCTGGCAGCTCTTGATCAGTATACACAGCAATGACAGACTACCAGGGGTTGTTCCAGGTACTGACCTCAGTCCATTTATCTATTTATTTTACTATTTACTTCTGCACCCTCCGACAATTTGTGAAAAGCTCCTTTGTCTAATCATTTGGTGTCATTGTGTCTTGTGGAAGACAGCGGTGCCATTGTTCTTTGGTAATTAACATTGGTCTGTCTATGCTTGTTGACTTTGGAAGGCGGGGCTGTCCTCGTGAGCTTGTGCGTCAAGCTATCATCCTGGAGGTCCAGCGGCAGCACTTCTCAAATAAACAATTTCAGTGAAGAGTGCCTTACAGATCTCTTACTCACACGCGTGTTTTTCTCACTGAGGGGCTTGTGTTTTGAATTCCCATATAAAATATTGTATTATGAGTGACAATAAAGTCACTGGAAGTTCAACTGGAAAATTTTCTCATTTATGACAAAGAACAGGCTCAGTATTGTATGGTTGCGGAAATACACAATATGTCCTGAGAAAATAAATTATGGTAATAGGCTGATCATTTGGATGCTTTTCCACAGCAGCAGTTTAATGGTACAGGCCCCTAAGGTGCCAGAAAGCTGGAAAATACTTGAATAATGTGACTGATTTTCACAACCTTTCCACTCAGGAAGCACAACATGCAAAAGTAAGACGATCTTCATATGCAACGTCATTCATTGCCCCTGCGGCTATACAATCTGTTTTTATAACCATCATTCAAAACAGTAACAAAAGCCCTTTCTGCTTAAGAATGCACAATGTATTGTTGCCGACTATCAGCAGAGCTGCTGATACAATAATCCTGTGGTGTCAGTTATCTCAAGATGTAAATACCTGGCCACTGCCTGTATCTGCGCACAGAGCTACACAGAGCCTTTATGAATGCCTGTGTGCGCAAAAGCCCCTCAGGAGACAGAGCCATGTGCGTCATACGATGGATCAGCTTATTATCCAGGGCTGAGGGTGGCAGGGGAAGGGGATGTGGGGTACCCAGAAAGGTGATAGTAAGCTTGACAAGGAGAATGAAATGAGAAGTAGATAAAGCACAGTGATAGATAGACTCAATGAGTAGATGCAATCCAAAAGATAACAGACAGGGAGTAAAGGAAAGCATTAAACAAAGATACAAAGGGTACAAAAACAGAGAGAGCAGCGAGGAAGATTATTAGAAAGAGGTCAGCTTTGAGTGAGGCAGGATGATGCACCTCTTGTAAAGATGCTCTTATTAAACTGCTACAAAGGCGTTGACGGTGAATTATTTGATTCATTCTTATGAAAAGTCTGGGTCACTTTTCTTTCTTTCTCTCTCCACTGCATCCACACGCACAGACAGACAAAATGTGAACTGACAAGGGATTTACCAAATTGAGCTGCTCGTGTTGAAATGGATTTGATATATGGGACAGTGGAAAATCAGCAGAAAGGCAGGATCTGATTAACATCATGTATAAAATAAATAAAGCCATCAAAACTACACCAGACTGCAGGATGTGGGTGGGGGGGGGGGGGGCTGAAATGATCAGACTACTGGGGATTGGAAATAACTTCATGTGAAAGAACAAGACGAAGAATAAAAGACTTACAGCTAACATGATGTTGTTCAGCAGGTATAATGTTTATCATATTCACTATATAGTTTAGCATGTTAGTATGCTAAAGCTGCCAGTATACTTCCTAAAAAGGGCTTGTCGGATAGTCAAATAGCTTGGGAATCACTCATTTCTGATGTTGGACTTAGGAGGGGGGGATGTGTCCAATTATTTCTTTTTATATCTTTTTGCAACTGAAAAGTTCATCCTGAGGGGAACATGAATGTCTGTAACAAATATCATGCCAAACCATCTGGTCACATACATTTATTACTTTGTGTATTGTGCGCTGTGTCTTTTTTTGGGCAAATTAATTACACTCAAAATACGAGTGTAGGGAGGTGGAGAAAGTGGCGCTGGATTAATCTTATTATTTTATCATATGTGTATTATTACTAACACAATATAAATATGTAATTTTTAAATACCACGTTATCGCCAATACCAGTTTACCACATTACCCCTAATTTTCCTTAAAACCACAGCGGTCAACCTCATGGTGGGTTTCACCAAATCATCAAAGTCAGGGGGATAATGGGGCCATGACTGTACAAAATTTCACCTTTGATCCATCCAGTAGCTGTAGAGAGAATGTAGTCTGGACCAAAGTGACCTGGTCCAGCTGCTGACCTGGACGTGACACTGAGTCCAGATGGAAAGAAAAATTGCAGGTTTTCCCTCCAGGTGTTGCTTCATCTTGTGCTCCTGATCATGCCGCTCAATGTCCATATGGTCTCTCAGCTGGGCCTCTAAAGCCGGATAACAGTCCTTGACTCATCAGAGGAAGGAGAGGAAGTGTAGAGAGAGCTGGAAACACGTAACTGTACAGAGGGCAATGTTAGTGGATGAGTGCCCAGTGCTGATTTGAGAAAGAACAGGCTACAGAGTGCATATTGGCACAGACACTAATACATAAATGCTGATAAAGATTTGGAGTGGGGAACTTTATCAATTACTTGTCCTTGCACATATTATTCCACCAAATCGACTAATGCCATTGTTTACCCCAGACTGAACTGACTTTGCTCATTTTCTCATTTTCTTTGCTTAATTTCTTCCACCTGACTTTCAACGTCTGCCAGTCAGAGTGAAACATAATGTTTTTTTGAAACGGTGGTAGAGAGTTTGAGAGAAGTCTGCCAGAGAAAAGAGCAGCTAAGCGTGGATTAAGAGACCTAAGCTGGGTGACGGAGGGTGTCTGATAGGCAGAAATGACATTCAGGACATCTGTGAGTTCGCCTGTTGTTGCCATGTGAGCGCTGGACCTTCCCATCTAAAAGGGAAGGAGGGGAGGGGATGTTCTCCCACACCACTGCCAAAAAAGGAAAGTTAGAGCTAGGGTCAAGAGGTCAGGCCTCATGACTTGTAAATAAGTTCTTCTAACTTTATTTTCACTGCTGAGATGTAAACAAAAATATATGTATACATGCATAATATTCACAGGCAATTCAACTACAGACTAGTTTGTCTTTAGATTGTATGTATCATTTTTTGTTTGTTTAAACTATTATTCTGGATAAGAGAGACAGTTTAACAAAAAGCAATGTACTCACTACCACAAACCTTTGATGTTCAGCTTCAGCGTTATCTTCTGCACTGAAGCACTTGCCCCCCACCCCACACACGCACACACAACCATATGCACAACCAATGCAGAACATATTGTCTGTTTCTCATCCCTTGTATGCCAATGATTCTGATGTGCCAGAACAATAAATCCAGAAAATGTGTTCCAGCTCCCTGCAGAGCTGCAGGACTGTGAGATCAGTCAGTTTCTGGTACAGTTGTTGTCTTTTGAAATTAATTTTGCTGTGCTCAGTGAGATTCGTCTGATTTAGAGAATGAAACTGCACACGCTCCAGATACCAAATAGGGAAGAACATAATGTTCTAACAACACCATCATGCATGTGCATTTGCTTTCATTTGTCGCATGACTCATGTTGTTCATTTCAACACCGTGGGTACTACCTCCCTTTTGGGGACAAAATGTGCCAATGTCTGCATTGTAAAGTAAAGTTCAGAGCTTAGACTTGGTTTGGAGTTAATCTTATGGAAGGGTCAGGATTAGACATATTGTTTTCTTGGATAAGGTAGTTATGTTCCCAGTGAATGGCTGTTCAGACAGAACACAAAGCAAATAATAGACCAGGCACGATTGCATACAAAGTCAATGATAATGTTTCACCTTGCGCAAAATCATTGCACATATTGCAAACTTTATAATTATGCAAATTTGCACAAATAATGCAAGGCAAACATTTGCCTTAAGACAATGCAATGTCCCCTTAAGGTATGGATGTAAACAAGTGTGTCAGTGTGCAGCCTTGTTAAAGGTGAAAGGTGTTCGTCTCTCTTCTTGTCTAGTTAGTATTTCTATTTTACAAATTCAACAGCTAAGTTTTGAATTGTGACAATATGAAAGAGAAAAAACATTCTTTTATAAAAGTATTACATTTGTCTAATTTGCACATGCACTGGTGCAGCTGTCTAACATGTTGTTTGACACTTCAACTGACAGGAAGCTTTAGTGCGGTCCCCTATGTGAACTACAGAGTGTTTTGCATTGTGTTTGATATTGTTGCTAGGGCTGTTGTGAGATAAAAGCAGACCACAGATAGTTTGACACGGTTCCTCTTCTGTTCTTCGTCCAAATTGTCCAGACCACCTACTGCTCACTTTAATGATTAACTTCAGATTAACTGCAGCACAAAGACCCCTCTTGTTTCCATCTTCTGCCCCCCCTTTTCTTTGTTCCACAGTTTATCTCCTTTCACTACCTTCTCTGCAGCAAGTAAATGTCAGCCAATTAGGGCTGAAAATAAATATCTAAGACAGTAAAGCAGCCAGAGGAGTCAACTGCCACACTGTGCAGCAGCATCTTCTCATCCCGCTTAAAGCACACATTCCACATTCAGACCTCATGCTATTTTTAGCAGCGGAGATAAGTGAGAAGCCAGTCTCACAATCGACACAATTTTCTTTTTAGTGCTCACAAAACTATTGTCCATGACTAAATAAGTCATATTTCTCTCAAAACTTGTTCTCGCTTTTGGCCACCTCCAGCTATAGCATGTATGATGTCTGCCTCATAATATGCAGCTTTCTAAGAAAGTTTCCTTCTCTTTTTCATGTTATCCATGCCTCCCACAATATAAGTCAAACGCCATTATCTCAGTGTGATACTCGCTTTGTATAATTACTGTCAGGTGCATGGTGATATTTCCGCAGTGTTAATGATGTGCTGAAGGCCTGAAGAATAAGGTGGTGGGTATAAACACCAGTAGGTTTGACTATAAATATCCTGGTTGTAGGGGTCAGGTGGGCGGCTGAATGCCATGTACCACCATTTATATTTCTAAATTAATTATTAATTATATGCCTGTTTGTCATTTTAAACTTTTAGCCTAAATACATGTACAATATAAATAATTAAAAACTTCCTTCCTTCACATCAATCCTCTTTCTCATATGAGATTCACTGTCAGTCACTATATTCCATCCTTTTTTCTCCCTCCCCTCCCTCGTCCTCCTCCTCCTCTATGGCAGTGACCAAACTGCTTGGTCGAAAGAGGATATGGACAATGATGTCAGCAGCCTGCGTCAAAGTCTCAGAAGCACGTTTACAATCCCCTTAGCCTATAGCTGAGCCTTCCATCGAGCTCATTGCGCTCCAATCAAATTTGCACTGCCAGTGGTGCGTCTTTGCGTATGCACGTCAATTTTCTCCTCTAGTTCAATTTCTCAATGCAGAGAGGGTTGACTTAAGGACAAACAGGAGGACAGACACGCTCAAACATACACAGTCCTTAGGGAAAACGATGTGTTACCTTGAATTTGCCTTGAAATTGTCTGATCAATGGAGGTCACTGAAACTTTTCTGAGGTGCATCAATTCCTCATTGTTCTCCCTGTCAGTCGTGGCTTTTGCTGAGGAAGAAATAAACACCTCATTACTATTACTCCACAGAAAAGTGCTTTTCTGATGCTTCCTGTGTTTACGGGCACAGACAATGTAGCATTGTTGTCCAGCTGGATGCGTTGGGCTTCTAGTGAAATGAGTCAGCTGGACTGTGGTTTGCATTCATGCTTGACTGTATCATAAAGTGGCATGAACACTGACCTCAGTGCAAGAGAGCAGGTTTGGGTTCAATGTTGGTAAAGAAGACAAAAGGGTGGGGTGGAATACGTCAATGACGGCGGTAAATCAGGGGTTATTTTATGGTTAATTTTGTCATTATTTGCGTCATCAAGGATGTTTAAAAGGCAGGGTTTATTTAAGTTGAACCCAAATTACTTAACTCTACGGATAGAATAGAGGACAGCAATTGAGTTGTTTGGAACTTTAAGTACTTTAAGTCCCTAGTATGGGTCAAGCTCCAAAAGTGCTGGATCTTCACAACATTTCCCACAGTGCAACTTAGTAGCATCTATCATGAGACACTAGACATTAGACATGCTAACATTTGCTACACTAAACACAAAGTACAGCTGAGGCTTATGGAAATGTCCTTGCAAGTATTTGATCATGAACCAAAGTGTTGAACAAATCAAAATTTTGATGGCTCTAGATGAAAGGTTATATTGTCCTGTAACCATGAATGTTTTAGCCAATCCATCCAGTACATGTAAAGATATTTTACGGGATAAGTAAAAAATTGTACCTGTCGGTGGCGCACTATATAATTTATAGGATATAGGTTTATTCTTTGAGACTTTAGACTAAAGCTCCTCCAATGCATTCAATAATATTTTACGACTAATAAGTAGTCAACTGAACTTCATTTGTGAAATTGTTGGTGGACCCCTAATTGAGCCTCTGCTGTGTCTTTGTCCAGCATCATGCTTGACGTAAATCTCAAACTTATATACAAACAGCAGCCTTAACTGGCATCATTACAGACAGACGACAGTCTGTTACTGATTTCCACTCAGATTGTCAATGTTCCCAGCATCTGCTCAGACTTGACTGTAACATCCATCACGAGGTTTAGCGACACTGCATAAGTGAGAGGAAGGGAGTGTGAGGTAAGCCATTAACTGGTTAAAGCTGTCAGAGGGGCTGTGACCGCACAAACAGAGCGTTTGTGCTGCATTTACGTCAGACAGCAGCTGTGGTTCGTCCCTTCCCCCTGCAATACTATGAGAGTCAGCCAAACAGGCTACAGGGCTAAGAAAGAAAAACACTGCAAGGAGCCACATGTTTGCTTTTGCGGACGCGCTGATACGTTCTACAATGGGAACACGCAACACACTGACACACAAATGAGATTAAAGTGGTTGCCCATGGCATTTCCACAGAGGTGACAGGGAACGATACATCCACGTACAAACATAAAGCTTCTATAATCCATGACATGACATCTGCTATAATCCTCCTTGGCATTTAGCGCACACGACCAAGTGATTATAACAGGTGTCATGTCATGTTTAAAACAGGCTTATACTGGCTTTAGCCTGCATGTGTCTAAACCAGCAACAGAAAATGTGCGTTAGGGTGTGAAATCACTGGGCTGCAGACTCATAAATGGTGTTTATTGCTTTAATTACAGTGCGTAGATTGGCGTCTACTATACTTGGGTTTTAGTTTCTCAGTCTTAATTATCTGGGAACTTGAGAAGTGCTGGAAAAACACAAAAAGGCAATGAAACTGAATGTGCTGGAGCTGCTCAGGGTTAAAGGTTTATATGGGGGGGGGGGGGGGGGGGGATTATTTCTGCAAAAGAGAAAGTAATCTGTATTAACTGTACAGTCCTTCATATTTCTTTCCTTAGCCAACTACTGTTTTCTTTTCCTCTCTCTGAGGTCAAACTAGAATAGAAGAGAGAGAAACCGTGCACTGTTGTTGCACATATGTGTGTGTGTGTGTGTGTGTGTGTGTGTGTGTGTGTGTGTGTCCTCGACAGGCATATTAAAAAGCTGTTTACTATATAGGTGAAAGTCGCTGAATGCAGTGTGTAGCTCTGCATGGTCAGAGTATTTAGAGTTATGCAGGGTTGTACTTTGGACGTAACACAAGGATTGAAAGACACAGTTTTAATCACACAAGTTTAAATCAAATGGCCTGCAAACATTTTAAAGCTGGGGTTTCTCTCGTTGTATATAAATACCATGAAAAGACCAAAACAATCAATGTTAGTGTTAGTGTTCGTCCGTCACTCAGAACTCTCCGACTTCCCTATCCAGTCTTTTAGATGTACATATTGTAATCTAAAAAACAAACAGGCTGAGTATTTTAAAAAAAAAGGCTGAGTTATCTTCAAAAACACACATATGTTTTTTATGTACTGGAATCAAGAGATGAAATTCTGTTTTGAAATTAGACTTAAGAGTCTACAGCCACAGTTGTTGACAAGGCTAAGATGCTGATGTTTAGGTGTACCATGTTCACTGGGTTTAGCAGTTTAGCATGCTCACATGCGCCAATAAGCACTAAATACAAAGTTAGGCTGGTGATAATGTCGTTTTTTAGGTATTTGGACATTTGGAGAAGTCGTTGAGACATTTTAATCAACATCATGAATGTGAATAGTCATTAGACTTCATCATCCTGGAATCATGAATGTTTTACATAATTTGGCGCGGATCCATCCTGTCGATGGGTATTTATTTTTATTTATAGTGTAGCTGCAAAGATCTGCATGTTTGAATGTCTTTAGAAACTTTGGATATACAACGGGTATTCAATTTGAGAAACTAATTAAGGTATTTACGCAAAGAAACACTGTATGTAGCATGTGTGTAAAGCTTTGTGAATATTGTCTCTGACCTTTTTTGGCATTCAAGCTCATTAAATGAATATTAATAGAGAAAAACACCCGTAAAAGGACATGAGATAAACAGAAAAAGAAGGAAAAAAATCTGTTAATCACAATCTCTGTGTAAGAGCTGGTGCTGTGCTGGCGTCAGAAGCAACTGATGTCACCTCCAAAGCTGCACCCGGCCCCCCTCCTCCCTCTCCAACATGCCCAGAAAGACTGCATCACCGCTGGGCTTGATGATCGCAGTGTTTCTCGCTGGATGGCACCTCGCTGTGTACATGAGTGAATAATGACCCACTCTTACAGGTATATCTCCGTAGTCTTGTATTTTTGTGACAGACGGAGACAAGTGCAGTGTTTGAAGTGTTAATTTAATGAACCTATGCTGCACAAGCTCTACTGTCTATTGTAGACAGGAGACTCGTCATGCAGAGAAACAAACAATGTGGTGAAAGAACAGAGAAGACTAAGAAATATACACAACAGCATGACGGATACTTTGAACAACAGATGGTATAACAGTGTGTGTGTGTGTGTGTGTGTGTGTGCCTGACAATATAGCATACTTCCTCTCTGCAGTGACAGAATGAATCAGACAAAACCACAAATGCAATCTAATACATCTATGTAGGAGGAACCATATGGGCGGGAGGTAAAAAAAAACATCAGCGAGAAGAAGAAGCAGCATGTGCAGAGAAAAGGTAGTGAAAATCTCACATAAACAGATGAGCAACAACAGAGTGATGATTTAATATCCCATTATTATACGAGTTTTGTTGTATGTTAAACAGTCTTATAATGTGTTACTTCTGACAGCATTGAATCAACAGTCATCTATCAATTTTTATTTGACAAATAAAGACAACTGAGGTGGGATTTTTATTCACAGTGACGCCACATTTCAATAGTAATTTAGTCTAATTAAATGCAATAAAGCAGGGGTTGAATAAACAAACGACGTAACAGGATTGACAAAGAAACTAAAACAATATTTCAGTTTGATTTATATACCATAAATGATCAAAGAAAATATATTACAGTTGACAACAAGCACTTTACCAAGCTGTAAGAACAGGCTTTTAAACTTTATGAGCAATACCAGTAATATTCAATTTAAAGTGTGTGGTGAAGTTTTCCAGAGCAATTGTCATGGACTGAGCAAACTCCATCTGCTGAAGAAGACTGATGGATGCAACTGAAATCTCCGGAAAATGTGAGTGAGTGGAGCTTGAGTTAAGTATTTTTGACGATTTGTTCATATCTGTGGAATATTAAGTAATCTAAGGATCATTGTCTTGCTGCATTGAGCTTTTCTATTTTTACTCATATACTCTGTATTTTATGTCTTGCTGTTGTCTTTTATTGTGACATCTGATCTAGAATGGTCTAGAAAGGTGTAATATAAAATATGACTTAAATTAGGGAACTAATTATCGATGACAATATGTTCCAAAACACCTATATTTACTGATTTATTTATTATATTTAGGTGTATTTGTACCAGTAGAGTTACCTTTTCCCTCAAACTGCAGCTTTCCAAGGTGTAGCAAATGTCAGCAAATAATGGTCACATTTTCAGTTTGGGACATACAGTACTTGTAGTTAAGGTTAAACACAGTCAGAATGACCAACATGGTCAATGTTGTAAGTATGAATAACACAAATAGTGACTGTTGACATGTTTGAACCTCACTTTAAGAGCACTTATGTATGTGGATGAGATGCTGTTCAAATATTGTACCTCCCACTGTTTGTAACACTGACACCTACAATACTGGTTGGTCTGAGGCTGGGACAATATTTACAGCAGGAGGAAGCTGTCGTCTTAGGGGAAGGATTTTACCTTTGACCTAGATAAAGAAAGGCAGGAAGAGGAAATACTTGGGAAATGCAAGGGCTTGTTGCAACACATTTTCCTGTGATACTGCATGTTTTATCCACCTTGTAAGCTACTTTTGTTGTGAGGAAATCAAGATGGGAGTTCTTTATATTAGATATATAAACACAAAAAAGCACACACTTATCAACACTACATCTACAATCTCATGATATTTCTAAATTTTTGACATTCAGTCTGTATGATTTTTTTTCCCCTTCCTACACTTCCTTTTCTTGCTGTGAGTATATTAAACAAATAAGTGTCTACAGTCCTTAGGACACTATGTATGAAATTAAATGGTTGTGATTATTTATTTATGAGTTTGCTGATCATTTCCAATGCTTTTTCAAGCAAACCCCGAATCAGTCTTTGCTTATTATATGTCTGAGGGAAAGGAAACGTCTATGACTAATTTACTATTTGCATTTTTTTGCTTTTCAATTCATCAAATTAAAGTACTTAATTGTACACATCTGAAATATACAATCAAACATCATCCATGTACAAAGATGGTTTATGTTCCTAAAGGTACGTAAAGGTCAACCAGGAAAATTGACCATTAAATTGATACTCGATTAAGGTTTATTTGAGGACAAATCCTCTCCAGAAGGAACAGATATTCTAATCTTTAAAATCACAATATTTAATCATTTAACTGATGCCCAGATACCAGCATGTTTTGAATAAATAAGGGTTTTGCCTTCAGACGTAGTTGAATGACATACAAACCTTTGTTTTTTAGCATCAGCTTAGCGTTGTATGGAGGTTTTTTTAAACTGTATTTATTTAAGAGATGGTCTTTCAATTTGAGAGAATATATTATTTATTTCACGTCTGATTTTGTAAAGCTCTCAGTCAATCCCGGTCCTCACCGTCAAATAGCCCCTGCTTGATTTCTGCTCAAACTGTATGCTTGCACTCAGATATATTATGGCTTGTACAGATTTCTTGCCCTCTGGCTTCAGCCCTTATCCTCACACTCGGGCTGCTTAGGTGTGCTTATGAAACATCTGTTCTCAGATTTCTCCTCTGCTTTTGGATTGTTTTTGTGCAACAACCCTGTCAAAATTCCCCAACCAATAGAATGCCAGTTGTGGTGTTGACCAATGATATGACCCCTTCTGAGTCCAAGCATACAATTTAAGCTGAAATCCAAACACAAGCAGGGGCTATTTAAGTGTGATGAAAGTGTTTTTTCTGGGAAAGCATAACAAAATCTGAAGTGAAATATAAGTCATGCTCTCAAATGGAAAAAAAAAATGCTCTTAAATAAAGCTAGGAAAAAAAGCTCCAGTGTTGTACTCAAGAAGACCGCCTGAACTGAGACCAAGTCAGGACCAAGACCAGAGCGTTTCGAGACCGAGAAAGGACTATGAGGGGTTGAGATCAAGTCAAGATCAAGACCAAGGCAGGGCAAGACCAAGTCAAGACCAAGTCAAGACCAAGTCAAGACCAAGACCAAGACCAGACCAGTGCAAGTCCCACACTGCATGGCGCACTTACGATAAAATGTGAAACTTGCAAACCATAAACACTCCTCAGATTGAACTGAAAGATCCACATTCCCATAAAAAACACCCACAGAAAGCAAATGAAGATTCCTCTTCGTTCACCTCTGTAATTGCCATATAGACTGTATATGTGTGTATGTATAAGTTTACCATCTTCACAATTGTGGTCTGGACCGATCTTGAAATAAAATCCGGAGTCCAAGAACAAGATGAGACAGAGACCTTCAAAAAATGGTCTTGAGACCAAGACTGATCTCGAGCACTACAACGCTGCCCAGCCCTCAATGATCAGTGATCCTCTCCAGGAGTAGGGTATATTTAAACACATTAGCAAATGCTTTTCATTGTAACTTTTCTACATATCTAAAATATTCTAAAGATTAGACATCAGAGAGTGAAGGTTCCTAAAAAGTACATAAAGCATTTTAACATAAGAAGGTTCAGAGACAAACTCATATTGGTACTGTATGATGACTAAACCGTAAACACACATCAGATCATGAGCAAAAAAGCAAGTTTTGATTAAAGGTATGGTACAATACTTTGCAATTGAGAAAGTGGTCAAACACTGTGTGTGTGTGTGTGTGTGTGTGTGTGTGTATGTGTGTGTGTGCGTGTGTGTGTGTGTGTGCACGTGTGTATGTGTGTTTTCTGATGATCTCACTCATTTCCATGTAAGGAAATGGCTGCTGTTTGCCAAAGTGATACCTAACACCTTTGCGTCATCTTTCATCTGTGTGGAGCTGACTCAGTAGTGTATTATCAGATGTCAGCAAACAATCTCCTGTACAATCTCCTGTACTTTGTACTCCTGTAGCATCATGTGAATGGAAGACTGGGAAGACCATGTGTGAATGCATGACAAATGGGATGCGCTTGCCACTTGAATGGCAATAAGACACACTCACTCTTTGAATTTTTCACATCCAGTAATCTTATCTGGTTTTGTCAGAAGTGATGCTGAGCTTCCCTCACCTCAGCAGTATGATCAGTGCTGATGTAAAGGCAGTGGACTGAAGTAAACTTGAGCTTCGGGTCAGTCATTCCGATCTTAGCAAACAGACAGCATTGAGGTGGGATATTGACCCAGGCCGATAAGCTATCAGCGGACATTCCTGTGTAGATGTGTAATCAAGGTCAGCGACAGAGATCAAGACCCGGGAACATGTACAGGTCCATAAATTCAAATTGGAATGACGCAATAAGAGACAGAAAGATAACTCATTATACTGACTTCAAACTCAACAGTGTGTATTACCCACAAAAAAACATACACTTACAACAATCTGTTAGGCCTACCAACTTTCTCGATCTGAAAGTAAAAATACAACTTACATTAAGCTCTGTTAGTGAATTATAACTTTTATTTCCAACCCTATTTGTTGGTATTTGGCTCAAGCTGCCAAAATTCTAAATCAAACAATACTTGGTTGGCTAATGCATCGTATACACAGTTTATTAAGTGAAACTGTCAGTGCAAAATGCACATTCAGGAAACTGTAAATGTTGTGTTCTTGTTGTTGTTGCTCAGTTATACTGTGGTGTTACGCTACAAATAGGTCGTCCTTTAGGATTACAAAGCTTATTTTACCAATTTACCCTCCGTGTGTCCTTCCAAATGTTTTCAGAAGAAGGTAACAATCCTCTGTCTCACATTAATCACATTGAGCAGTGTAGGCCATGCACAAAATATGCTGTGGTCTCCTTATAGAGTGGTGCAGGGATGACGTATTTTTGAAGGCCAACCCTGTAAGTTAGTGCCGCACTGGTTCCCTCTGCAAAAAAGCAATTGGATTTTTCCATTTGATTTTGGATTATTGCAGAAAATAAGCTCTGTGGCAAACATGTTATACGTTTTGTTTAGATAATCATCACAAATGAACAACACTTTTATGATTTTTGAGGTTTGTGAATGCAATCAGCAGATGTAACAGGCTATAAACAAACTACACCACTGTGGCATGAGCGCGAGTTACAAAACAAGGCTGTGAAGGCGGACTAGTCGGCGTGATGACGTTGTGTTCTCATTTAGCCTTTTGTTAGCAAAGTCCTTTTTTAAGACACTTAACAGCTTCACACTTTTGTGCATATATATATATGTGTGTGTGTGTGTGTGTGTGGATTAGGACTGAGTTTCCAACACCATAAATGCTGACCTTAATGTCACATGTTGAAGAGAAGGAGGTGACATAGGAAAACTGGGTAATGAAGTGCCGCCACAGGCCAATGAAGTGGAGCATGACATCATCACAGTAATATCAGTGTGACGCACTTCACTGTGGTTCATTAACATTCTCTTCGTTCCAAAGGCTTTCTCATGAGAGAAAACAGCTCCGCAGCTCTCCCAGTGCACACTGTGACAGACAGTGACGGGTGGACGGTTGGTGCTTTGGAGTAACTAAACAGGACTAACAGGGAAACTGTGTCTGCTTTCTTCAACAGTGTAGCTTCGGAATCCAAACGATTAATTACGCCACTTGACTTGAACCAATAAAAATACGAAGATCATGGCTTCATATGTCACGTCAGAACTAAATCTAAGACTGCTGATATTGATTGGTATTGAACCATAACTGGCTTCTTATCGCTCAGCAGGGAAACCACTACATCATACGTTATGGTGACCTTCTATGATCTATGATTCTATGTCCCCCTCTAACGTACAGAAATAATACTTCACTAAGAGAACAGTTCTGGCTACCTCATTTAAAATGGTGATAAAAATGCTAATTATTAAAAAAAAGTACATATTCTGTGTCACACCATCGACACTGGTCAGAGCCTGAATGTGGTTGTCCATTTCTTGTTCTATACTTCCATCTGGTGGTGCTAATAAGAAACATAACACTTAAGCAAAGGTAAATATTCTTTCTGAGTGTCCCTGGATGAGTCCCGGCTGTAAGAGGGAAACTTTAAATGGATTATGATCCACTTGCCATGTTTGGTTACACCGAAGTTACTTTGAGAGGGTTATCTTTTGGGGCTAGTCCCCAGTAGGCTTAAACTATTTTCAGATTGGGGGTAGGCGAATGTTTGCTGAACCCCACAATGAACGGTTCCTTGATATTATTTAGGAACGTTTTCTTAATGTTCCAAGGTTGATCGCTTTTGGACAAAAAAAAATACGGCTTGCATAACCTTGTTTTTCTAATGTTCGTTCACAGACCGCATTTTTGCAACATTTCTAGAGAGTTAATATTTGTTTGATCTTTGTTGTTTACCTGGCTTCCACACACGGTAGTGCTTTCGAGGTGTAAATCTTACAACAGCTCCAAAATATCATATATCCCAAAACTTATCCTCAAGTTTGTCTATTTTGTGATGACAGCTGTTTCCTTTTCTCTGCAACTTCCACCATCTCGCAGGAGATCGTTAATATCCAACGGTCTCTCCAAGGCAGTCGAGGTGGAGTTTATGTTTGTGGGACAGCAACGCTGCCCCAACAAACACTACAGGAATCACTACTATCCCAAGCACTTCAATAAACTCTGCAATTTTTCACAAACCCTAAAATATTTGCATCGTGTCAGCTGTATACCAAAACATATGTTTAGGTTAGGTTATTCAAACCTTTAGTCATCAATTTCCTTCAGAGTTAAGTTTTTGGTAATGTGGAACTTGCCAAGTTAACTTCATTGACTTGAGGAGGAACATTGAACAATGTGCCACACATGTCATATATTGATTGCATATTGACAGGACGTAGGTCAGCTGCATTTAGGTGTAGATGCACAAACCCAAATTATAAATCAAGTTTAAGGCTGGATATATATTTGCTTTTTAACGTCAAAGTTAATTTCTGACTACGTACACAACCAAATGGATGCAGGATACGCCAGGCAGCATCATGTGCACACAAACATGTAGTTAACAGCAATTATCTCATAGCGCCGACTTTAGACTCTGGAGAGTAGAGAAACACTGAGGTGTTATGAGTGCTGTTACTGAGAGAGCAAAGCTAAGTTCCCAACTGTTTGCTTGTCTCCTGTACGTGACTCACCAACAAAACAACTTGCTTCCTTAAATCTACTAAGGAACTTTTATTTGAGTTAATTGTGGTGGTCTCTGGTCATCTGATTTCACACTGAATCCAGCCCACAGACACTAACATCAAGCATTCGGAATAACTAAAGAAACTGTCAATCTTCTCGCTGATGGCGTAGGTCAGTATTAAATTGAGACTGTTTCATAACCAGTTTAAAGTTTCCAGAGGAGTCTCCCCCCCGATGGCCATTAGAAAGAATACAAGTTTAAGGCACTTCATCATTGGCTTCACTTTACATAACTGAATCGGCAGTAATTCAATTCAGACTGATAAATGAACCCAATAATGGCTTATTTCTGAGTATGGTGGTACTCAGTGAAAAAAACAAAACACATGCATAACTTACTATATTTGTATAGTTTGGTGTTCACTTTGCAACCGCTGCAGCTTCCTCACCTGCCATTTTCACAAGTTAGAAAGAGGTTGGTGGTCCCTCCCATTCCGCTACGTAGCAAAGATGAGGGTCAACTGAGGGTGAGAAGTGTCCAGTGTTACCATTATGAGAGCATCACCCAGGTACTCTTGTGCACTGCATTTTGCCATACTTGTCAGTGTGAATGCACTGCATGCACTCAAAATAGCAGTTCGGATCTGTATGGAATCATGATGCTGCCAATACTTACCAAATTTTCTTTGAATAATACATTTTTAAATTGTACAACTTCATTTTATGTCACCTTATTATGTGAGCTCATTTCAGTATTTCAGTAGTGCATAGTCCCAAACAAATGTTCAATTTAATAAGCACCGACAAGTTGACACTGAATACGCCTGGAGCTTTTAGGGCCGCTGGACGTCTGGGGCTCTGGGGCCTGCTTTTCCTGGTTGGTAAACAAGCTTGTGTCCAGTTTATCTTTGAAGTTCTTCTGCCCCCTGGTGGTCAGAAGAATAATAATTCTTAAACTAAATGCTCGAGTCTAATGGAAGCCACCCACAATAAGCAAGCCTACTACTGTCCAAAGGGTGGCGACACGGCTCCTAAACAGTCAGCAGCACACAGAAGAAGAAGAAGAAGAAGAAGAAGGAAAAAAAAAAAAAAAAAGTCAGGAATGTGAAATCCAGTCCGCAGTTTACAGCCCACTCGGCGTTTCTCAAGTTTCACACCGACGCGTGCTCCTCGCTGCTCTACTGAAGTGCTTTGTGTTGTCAGGCAGAAAGACACACCAGCCAGGGTGGCGCGTGTCGGGATTCACATTCACGCCATCAGCGACAAGAATTAGCTAAACAATAGATAGTCATTGTTGTTATCTATTTGAAAGTGGTTATTATTCATCAATTTTGCTACAATGTCGGTGGGTGTGGAGTCTGGATTCTCGAGCGAGGAGGTGTTAAATAGCCGCTTCCCTCTCCATCGGGCGTGCAGGGATGGAGACGTCGGTGCCTTGTGCTCCCTGCTTCAGGGCACCTCAAATCCGGCTGACCTCACGGTGGAGGACACCTTCTACGGCTGGACGCCTATTCACTGGGCCGCTCATTTCGGAAAGGTAGCTCAGTCGCTAGCTGTGGGTATTTAGCGGGACACGATTTCCCGAAATGAAATGTTGGTGGCCAGAATGAGCGCCAACAATCTCCGACACGATCCTCGTCCATTTTCTCATGTTCCCTCCTCCGTTAACGGGTAACGTTAGCCGTTGGGACCGACAAGCAGCCATCGTTAACTGGTGGCGGACAATGGACCATAAACATTCAATTTGATACAGTTCTCTAGCTAATGTCAATGCATGTTACCATAAACTGTACAATTTTATATTTTAGGTAAAATAACGCTTTCAATATAGTTAAATCATGTTAATGTCCTGCGAGTAAAAATCTCACGTCGAGCGGGAACCATTTTAACAGTAAGTTAGATGAGAGGCTGACAAAGGAACAAGAACAAAATAACGCTACTTTATTCAGCTAACGTTAGCTTAACTGACGCTAATTAATCTAAACGTCACTGACATTAATAAACATTGAACGTTAAATAATTTAAAACTAGGCGATGTGAGCATAGAACTGTAACAATGACTAGTAATCTTCTGAAATCATTGTCTAAAGTTATATTTATAACGTGTGGTAACTTGCATCTCAACTTTCCTCCTGAAGAAATACACATAGTTATGCTAAGAATTTGTTTCACACTAACTAAGGTACACCTTAGAAAGGGTGAGTCTACAGTGTGCACAGAAATTGGACGCATGCCCACAGCTATGTGTACTCAGACCAGGCAATACTGTTGCATTTTTTTTGCCTCGAAGGAGCTACTGTAGTACACTTGTCTATACCTGCCCAATGGCTTCCTGGAATGAATTAACCACTGCGCATGCCTTTGTTATCCATCTGACTCCCCATGCGCTGCCCTTCCTTGTGTCTCCACAGCTGGAGTGTGTGATGCGTCTGGTTCAGGTGGGCTGTGGCGTGAATGCGGTGACCTCCAGGTTTGCTCAGACGCCCATTCACATTGCTGCATTTGGGGGCCACCCTGAGTGCTTGTTATGGCTACTCCAAGCTGGTGCAGATATTAACAGACAGGTATGACATCATGATGCACACTAAAACACATGTCTGCAGGCTGTACACCGGGGTGGGATTTTAACTGTTCAGGTTGGCACTTTAAACGTGTCAAGCAATTTTACCAGAACTTTGACAAAACGCCTCAAAAGTATACAGGTGGAGGTCCACATGCGTGAGATAAAAGCCTAGTGTGGTGTGAGAGGTTGAACTCTGACTGATCCCATTAAGAAAGGATCACTCTAAAGTGGGGGTCACAACCTCTCGCAATCTACTGTTACAACTTAGTCTCAACCAGATATTTTTTTTTTTTTCACGTTATGGTTATCTCATTTACTGAGAATGTATTTGTTCTCAGACCGTCGTGTTTTACTCGTCACTCTTTATTTTTAGTCTTTGTTCCCCCTCCATGTACTTTCATGCAGCCTCATGCACCAGGGCTGTATTTTAAGCTCCGCTGCACTGGCTGAGAGAAATCAGATTAGTAGGTCACGGATTACATAACAGTTGTCGTCATCATGAAACGCATTTCTTTGAATTGGCTTTGAATTTTTACAGCATATGTTAAAGTTCACACCTGGGGAACCTTCTCTCTTGGATTCTTAATATTTCCACAGTATTTAAGCTCCTCCCACATTACATTGTGGTTAGAAAAAAGCCTTCTGGTGTTTTTTTTCCCTCCCTTTCTCTTCCATCGGGACTCCTACTAATGTGTAACTGTAAATGTGTGTGGGCGGTGGTGTAGAGTACGCCCTGTTACACCTCTCTGTTTTTTAACTGGAAATGGAGACAAAAGACAGTTAGGGAGGGTATATTTGATTTAAAACATACTCGCACAAACTTTTCTACTGAATCTAAAACAGTGTTTTGGCTCCTTACCACTGTTCTTGTGCACAATAACAGTCATGCCTCTCTTTTTTTTTTTATGTACAACTGCTTTCTTTTGTCATCGCTCAGGACTATGTGGGTGAGTCGCCCATCCACAAGGCTGCTCGTGCGGGCAGTCTGGAGTGTATCAACGCTCTCTTGATTCAGGGAGCGAAAGCTGAGTAAGTCCTGTAATCAGATCTGTGTCTTCATTTCTTTTCCTCTGTACTATCCAACATCTGAGTTCCACCTTTGCAAGGGACCGCCACCAAACTCAAATCAGAGCAGGGACGGCATTTAAATGTAGCATTTAAATGCAGAGGATCGGCAAATTAACTTTACAGATCTGAACGTTAGATTGTCCAAGTTATCAATTTTAGGAAACATGCAAATAAAAGAACTTGGAGCTCCACATTTGGATACAGCCAGAAGGAAGCGGCTCTATTAAATGCTAACTTCACACTAATTCTCTTCAGACTGTACACTATACATAACTGTAAACAGTGCTGGGTAAATTTTTTAAATGTCAACACAACTTTCAAGAGAAGTGCAGACTTAAGTCTTTTTAAGGTCCTTACAATAAAATAACACAATGTCCTGTTCATGCGTGATCAATTCTGGTGTTTAAATTGTATACCAAAGAATTGTGCTTTTAGTTAATGATTGTATGCACTTTGATAAATAGGTGATAATTCTAATTTAGGATTAGACTTTTAGTTATCTTGAAATTTTGTTGTCAGAATGCTAAAGTTCACATGACATAATAGTGATGATTCTTTAACCAGTCCAGCTTAAGACAGTTTGATCATGAAAGACATTATATTAGAATATTAACAGAATTGGTGGCGCTCCCTTGAAAACGTTACATATTTTGTTATTCCTTGAAATTGTTGTTTATCATTGCAACAATTCGCATTAAGTTGACCTCTTTGTGTAATAATATTGGCAAAGACATATTGAGTTCATATGAATTAAGTACCGTTCATTCATATTCAGCAGACACTTTCAAAATATATTTACTAGGAATACTTGCCTTTAATAAAAGTAGATAATTACCTCGGCACAGTGCCTTTATTAGGTATCAGCTTTGTAAATCCAGAACAATTATTACGTGTACAAGAGGACAACTTAATGTACAGGTTGATGAACTGTTCTTAGTATAGTAGGCCATATTGCATGATGTTTGTTAAACCTAGAGTGTGATTTCTTTTAATATTTGTTTTGGTTAGTGTCTTACATATACTGCTTGACTGGATGACCAAATGCACATTGCCTCTTTTTCTGACTTTTAGTATGAAAAGGCTATGATTCTGTTGCATAGAATGAAAATGCATCAATCAAACATAATTGGTTGCAAACTTAATATTTTAGGAAATTGCAAAAAAACCTGCAACCTGGAACAGATTTTTGTTTAGAACGGGTGTTATTTGACTTAAAGAATAAAAACATGCTCTTGGTATTGATAAGGTAAAAAACAAGCATGACCTAGATTATCAGACAGTGAATTTACATTATGTATGTAACCAGCCACCATGTTTCTTACTGTTTTTTTAGGAAGTGGATATATCATCTACATAAATGTTCTACTTAGCCACATTGTCTTAGTTTTTTTTCGTTTAATAGAATACATTGTTCTTGTTGGTGCACAGACGCATGAACAAAAGCAGAAGAGATACAACCTGTCTTTCTTGTTTTTTTAAATTCCGATCTTGTAAGGCCTACAGGGAGACTAAACAATCACAAATGATTGTTACTTTTTGTGTTGCCTTGCACGCCTTAACTCATAGGTACAGTGTACAGTCAACTCAATGGACTTTTAACTTACCTACTGCAGGGCGTAAACATTACGTTTTGAGCTGCTTGTTAATCATACGCTTTCAACATTTTATAAATCAATTCTTTGGCTAGAGTAATGTCTTATGATATTTTAAGAAGCTGACATTAAATGTTGCAGCATATGAAAGTCAAATTTAAATGAGCCATTTTGTCTTTCTCAGCTCAACTATTGTTTTACTTGCAGTTTCATTTTTTTGCAACAAGCTGTATGCCTTTTTTATTCTGATGACTGACTCTAGAGACCCAAAACAACCAGGGGGTTTACACAGGCACAGTTTATTGTGTAGAGAAAATGGTCTTTATGTGGTCTTTTTAAATCCATCAAATGATGTCAGTGAAAAACTGTCATCATATTTACCATAGTGAAATGTTGGCTCTATTTATTAGGCACTTGTTAAAATGAGGATAATCATTGAATGAGTTTTGGTGTCCAGTTACCTCTGGTTCCAATAAGGAATGCTAACAATGCTAACATGAAACATGTATGTATCACCATGTTCTGTTTTTCATTGGACTACATGGTCCCAGTTGCATAAAACACAAAGAAGAAATAAATGACCTGGAATTTGTTATAACTTTTCATGCAGGTTAGTTGAGTCCGACAGCTGAGGCACTTTTATTTGTGTTAGTCTGACTGTTAACCAATGTGATTTGATTTATACTCGTAGTTGACCGTTCATTTTCAACTAAACTCCTGGTTGATTTGTCTGTTTCAACAAGTTAATGTGTTCATGTAGGCATATATATATATATATAATAAATGCCTCAGTTCTTATTGAGGTAATGTGCATTTGGTTATCAGCTGATAAGTAATATTTATGATAAAAATGATGAGTGATTTTTTTCCCTCCTACAGATTACAGATTGTGCATTTAGTTCAGTTATCAGGTTATTTCTTTTAATTTATGACCCAGAAATGTATAGAGGCACAACTGGGAGGGGAACTAAGGCACACTGGGTGGGAATGAGGCTCATGACAAAGTAACTTTAGACTAACTTCAAAATTAAGTTGGTGTCAAATGTCTGTTGCAAAGAAAGTTAAAAATATCTCATTCATATTTTCTTACTAATATAAATAAGCGTTCTTATTTAAAAAAAACAACTAAAAAGATGAATCCAATGAAGCCAAACAAAAGTTGAAAGTTAAATATTACTGAAACTAAAAAGAAAAATATTTAAATTAAAATGGAACGGAAAATCCAGTTAAATTAATAATATTTTATTAATTAGATTAGATTTTGTGTATACATTTACATATTCATAGTCAGATAAATACAGGTGTAATTATTATCTTTTTCATATTGTATTTTTAGTAATAGTACAACACCATTGCAGAAAATTCAGTATGTGGTTTAGTGTATATATATATATATATATATATATATATATATATATATATATATATATTTATATATTTAAACTGTTATATGGATAATATTAAATATATATAGTATTTCACCAAGTCAAAAATATACATAGTGCATTACAGTTGCGTTAACACTATCCTGTAAATAACCATCACTATTTCTAAATGTCCGTTTTAATGGTAACATGAACATGTTGTGGATACCTACATGCTCTCAACCATCTCTTAGGATCTCTTGTCAGTTTGCTGACCACACGGTTCATCTGTGGAGACCGCTTGACAATGTCTCACATCTAAGAGCAACTGTGTACAGTGTAGTGAAGCCAGGTACATGTATGGTTCTCTATATGGAAATCAGAGCATATTAATAGAGTGCTGCAGATATGATGTTTTTTTTTGAAGGCCAAGTCAGAAGTTGGCATCGCACTGCATCCCTCGACAAAAAAACAACGGGATTTTTGGGATTATTACAGAAAATAAACTCTGGGCTATAAACTATACCCACCACACCGCGGTTGTACGGCTTCACCATCAACACCACTAAGCTGAAAGCGGACCAGGGTGGTCTGTGATGATGTTTCGTAGTCTCGCCGTGAGTGCATGAGTGCAAAGATGCCAACCCATTTCCAGGTTTTCAGGACTCATTGCCCCAGCACTTTGTTGGGAATTCCGAGCATATCTATATCCTCCATGCAACTCTCAATATGGAGTAGGCTGCTAACGATGCTAACAGCGCTATTGTTGCAAAACAATTGTAACGGGAGAAACCCTAGTAGAGAGACTCACATGCACAGCTATGTAAACAAAGCACAGAGAAGCTCTGATTACAACACACAGAGAGGGAAAGCAACTTTACTCTCTTCTCAAGTAGCCATTACTCCACTATATCTTTACATTGTTTGCTGCTATATTGATGCTCTGAATCCCGTCTATAGAACCTATTAACGGAGTGTTTTGTCCAGTATTTCAGTAGATTAACTCCAGTGATGTACTCCCATTTATAGTTCTTGATCCATTGCGTGGAGTTTAACAATATCTTTATTAAAACTTGCATAGCCATCCATAACACTCTCAACAGTGGTTTACTACAAGTTTTCAAATTTAAAATCAATACAAAAAAATGCTCAAAATACAACCTTCAACAATGATGCTACTTACTTACAAACATTAATAGTAGGGACACTGAACTTTGTCGGCAACGTTTGAATCCTTGCTATTATCACATATGTTTCTTGCTGGAAACCTACTTCGCTAACGCTTTGCATCACCTCACATCTTCTGTTGCTCTTGAGTGCACCTCAAAGACTGCAGCTGGACAGCTGGCCCTCTGGTCGGCTCCTTCATGAGAGGAGATAATTATCTTGTCAGTGATCTTTCCTCCTAAACTGTATGCGCGGAATGTGTTTTACAACACTTTGCAGCTGTTGCTTTTCCTATTCCTCTTTGCCCTGGCATAGTCAACCTTTTGCTTGTTGAAGAGGGGAAGAAGGGGGAGGGGGGGGTGGTACACAGGAGAAACCGCACTAAATGGATCCATCGCTGATTCATTAGGCAGAACTGCAATTCAGAGAGCTCTCTCACCATCTGCTCCCACCACCGATCCAACGCACTCACTCTGCTAAATGGCTTCTGTAAAGAGCTGACTGTGGTTCCCGAGCACCATGAAACCTCGAGGCCACAGATGAGCCCAGCAGCTCCTGATGGCTGACTTCCGGTTTGAGTCAGGGGCCCCAATACCTCAGTCTGGTGTTGTTTATAAAATATTTGGATGCATTTTATTGTCCAAAATATGAGTTGAAGCTTTCACCCTCAGAGGCTTTTATCCATTTTCATGAAATGTCGGCTTCAAAGAACTGTATATGAGATCAACTGGAACTTTTTTCATGGTTTGATTTATTTCCCTGTTCCCTAAAGCCCATCTACCTATACACTGGTGCTCCTATTCATATCTACACATTTTCCTTGCACATGCTCGCAAAGGAGAGTCCTGGTTCCCGATTTGAATGACAGAAGAGGAAAGTGCGCTCATCCTCGTGTGTTGCTTATCTTTGTCCCATTACAAAGTGAGAAGACGTTTCCATTGGGACAGCAAGTACTACATCAGTTCGCTATGACAGCCTCATGTTCTTACCCTGCCTTGAAGAAACTGCTCTCGCTCGCTCACTTCCCCTTGTCGGTTCTCCATTTAATCCTAGTTAGACAAAAATCAATATCCTCGGCCCTTGCGTCTTAATTAAAAGGTACCTAGGTTTTCCAAAACATAATATAATTCAAATCCATTTCTCTCAATGGGACAAAATTAGCTTAACTTTACCCTTAAAACATAGAAAAGAAGTTCTAATTTCTAACAAGTGTCGTCATTAAAAAGGTTTTTATTGTTTGTCATGAGCCTCTGTGTTAAGGTGGTCCATTAGCTAGCTAGCTAGCTAGCTAGCTAGCTAGCAGCAGACAGGAATGTGTTATGAGGCAGCCGGTGTTGACAGTAATGCAGAGACAGGAGCGTAGAGCAGCAGAGTTAGTCGGGTTAGATTTGCATACCATCATGTACTGAACTGTGTAATGCTAACAATCATCCTGTTGCAATGGTTATTCACTGTCATTTCACTGTATCAAATATTTTGACCTCATACACAGAAATGTTTTCTTTTGTATGTCACAGTATTAACCCTATACAATACCACAGTCTGTTTTGACATCTGATCTTTTGTCACCTTTTCCTTTATGAAAGTGACAAGTTTTCAAAAAAAAAAGTTTTCTATACTGAAACAGAACCGTACGTCTTAATGTTTTGCAGCCATTGAATTGGAAATGACTTGGTTTTTTCAAGTAATCCTAGAAAGGGGAAGAATAGACACTGCTGAGTCTGCCCCGTTCCCTGGGATAGCCGCACTGTTGTGGCATTGAGTGTTCTCACTATCGCTTCCTATCTACACACTGGCAAACTGTTGAGGTATTTCTTGCGGTGATTGGTTTTAATGCTAGGTTTTTATGACTTAAAACTAAAGTTTTAGACCTGCATGCTTTGCTTATTATCCATGATTGTTCCTGTATCTAGCCTTTTTTGTTATTATTTTATGATTTTAGTTTTTTATTTTGTGAACTAACCATAGGAGCCCTTAATATGGACAGGTTTAATCACGTGAGTCCCATGTCAACATGTAGCATGATAATAGGTTGCCTCTGGAAGGTTAGACGATAGCTAGAGAAGACACATATTGTGTGCTTAGGACGGGAAAGCAAAGCATACCAGGCATTTACAAAGAATTAACGCTTCCTTTTTAAATTTCCATACCTAAACTGGGCTAATTAGTACTCTGTTATCCATTTTTTGGATCAGTGCTGACTGTAGATGTCAGGTCTCACTAAAGGAATACTGTGAACGACAGGGATTTATTCAGGAAAGAATATAGTTTAGAATTTCCATCTAATTGGAGGAGAATCTGTGAGTTTACGATCACCCAGCTTGTTTTTGTGGATCCAAAACATAAATAAATGATGTGTTAACATCTGCTGTTGTAAGACTACAGCACTTAAAACCCTCCTCGCTTCTTTTTGATCTAACTTTAAAAGTCTGGGATAAACAAAAAATATGTGGGAGTTTCTACGAGTGCTTTGTCAGAGATCTTATACTCCCTACAATCCTAAAATGAGGGGTGGATTTAACAGTCACCCTCAGGATCAGTTTCTTTTAAGCTTGAAATGAAACAGAAAGCCAGAGATGGAGAGATGGAAGGTTTGGTGGGATTTCAGAACACATTTGGCTCCAGAGGCTGCAGAGTTAAGAACCGGACTTCCTCTGGACTAGTATTGATATGTACTTTGTGTAGCATTTAATGAGGAAAGAATTACATTAAATATAATTTATCTGATTATTACTTAAAGGATAAGATAATGCTGTAAATTCATTAAAATGGATTTATTTACTTTTGCCTCTCTCGTTCATACTGATTTGCTCAGTCAACTTTTTCTGTTCAAAGACATCTCTATGTATATGTTTCTACAGTACTTCATTGTTGAATTGACTTTAAAAAAAGTTTGACGTTTAAAAAAACATTTCTTGGAGTGAGACCAATCCATCTACCTTACCATAACATGATTTTTTTGACATAAATTTAATCTTTTGGAAAAATCCTTTGGAAGCGTTAATTTTGAAGGGGACGGGTAATGTGCAACAAGTTATTGTGTGATTTTAATTTTCTTTGTTTTTTCATTCTTAAATTCTTTATCAAATGTTTGTAATGTGCACTAGCTCTTGAAATGTTTCTTTTTTGCACAACTGTTTAGATAAATTAGCAGAGAAAGAAGAAATTAGAAACAAAATGAATGAGCAAACAGCGCACTTTGAATTCATTCATTGTGTGGAAGTCAATGTCACTTAGTTTTCAGTTAACAGTAGTAAATAGAATACAGTTTAATCACGGATGGATGTAACCTATCCTCTGTACGATGGTATGGATATAAAACACTGCAGATGGTAGTTTTCATGCTTTCTCTCACATTTTTAATGGTAAATATAAGCTTGGCTGTGGGCCAGAGTCCCAATCCTTTGACAAAGACGTGACTGTTTGCTTGGAGAACTCATTTTTGCAGTTCGATGACATTTAGACACAGAACAAGTGCAGCATTGTTGTGTAATTGGCCATTTGGAGAGGAGAGAAATTCTCATCATTAAGCAAAAAGGCCTCTCTGGGTCGGAGGAGGACTGGCAGACATTTGTTCCTCCACAATAATTCCTCATCAGCAGGATAAAATGTAATGTGTCGTATCTGGCAATTTATTCCCTAATTAACTGCAGCAACAACACACTGATAAACATATACAAGAAGAGTTTATCCTTAATTGGATTAGTGTTACTTATTCACATTAATAAGACAGAATAGGGTTTTATTTTCCAGTGAAATTGCTTCCATACTCATTGTCTGGAAACAACACTGTTTGCTCATTCATTATTGAACTCTGAAAATAATCTCAGTCCTGCTGCGCCTGGATATGATTAACACAACTGTATGTAGTGCAAAGACTTAAGTTTAACAATGAATGGTGCTACAAACACCTCTAGAGTAGTGAAGTCGTTTATTTTTCATCCTCTTGTTCATCTCTCTTGAAACGAGGTAACGACTAAGCCTCTGCAGCTTCACCTTCCCACCAGAGGATTCCTGGATTTCTACTGGTTGAAGGTCGTAGTTTGTCCTTGTTTGATTTTTCCTCTGAAGATACAACTTGCATACCGACGTCCTTTGGATGATCACCTTGTACTTGTCTTGGGAAGACTTCTACAATCTTGCTTTGCCCGTCTCTGTCACCACTTTCGTTCTCCGGACTACAACTTGTATTCGGCTCTCTTTGGTTTACGTTCTGCATCTTTACATTTGGCACATGGCTAAATCGTTTGCTGGAATCTGGATGCGGCTTTTCAGAAATCCTTGATCAAGTATCACCGGTGGAAATGTGAGAAGACGGCGGCCTTTCACCCTTTTGCCAAAAAAAAATCCTCCTTGATGTTGCATTCCTCCTGCAGACAAAAAGAAGCTCCTCCTCTTGGATTCAACCATCCTTTGGTAGAAAGATCTTAGTCGTCCCGTTACTTCAGGTTTTCCTCAGAATAAACAGGTGCATACCTACAGTTGTCCTAATCATGTCCTCTCGCAGCAGATGTGTTTGTCAAGATTTAAGTTTTATGGAAGAGGCCAATGATCCAAACGGATCAGTCGTCATCTCATGAGGATGACGAATATGATGTGAGGGGGTAGAGCAGCACAGGCTATTTCTATACATCTGTGTGTCTGTCTGTGTGCGTGTGTGTGAGTGAATACTTAATGAGTCTGTATGTGTGCGCGCTTGAGCGTGTCTTATTCTGTTTGTTTTTATTTGTGTACCTCAAGCGTACAGTGAGTGTCCCTAACACTCGTCCTTCTCGTTGTGCAGCATGAGGAATGCCAGTGGGCTGACTGCTGCTGACTTGGCCCACGCCCAGGGATTCCAGGAGTGCGCAGAGATTCTCTCCAATGCCCAGAACTTCCAACAAAACATGGCCCAGTCCCATAACGGGTCTTTTCTGAATGGCATGACCCAGAACGGGGGCCACCACGCTCGTCCCATCATCCAGGGACGCAGCTTCTCAAACGGCGTGCCCAACAGAAAAAGGTCGTTCGACGGCATGGAAGCAAACCCGGTGAAGAAGGCGAAACCCAACGGTAGGTCACCGAACTTGTCAAATCTGTGTTTGGTTACGCTTAGACATTTTTCTTCAGGGTTTCTTTGAAAGGAAAAAGCGCATCAGCATGCTCCAGCTGGAACATCTTGTATTAGTTTAGACTGCTGCACATGCAGTCATGCTGGACAAAATCACCAAACATGGCTGCTGAAGACAAATACAAGACATGTGGGGTCTGTGTGTGTCGGCCTTCATGTAGAAATAGAAGACCGACATAAACTGTAGTCTATTTGTAGACTTTAAACATCTGGAGGTGGTTTTCTGTTATTAATAAACTGTAAAGGAAGAGCGGGGCTTCTGATTGACATTCTCAACTGACAGTGCTGCAATAGAGTGGGCTTGAAGTGCAGAACCATAATATAAAGTGGATGACAAGATACTTAAAAAAAAGGGATTTAGAGTTTTGACTGTAAATGATTCAAATTCAAAAATCCAGTATAGTATTAATTCTAAAAGCAGCACACCATGGCCTAATGTTTCTGTCATGTCTGAAGATCTTAGCTTTACGTTTGTGTGCATCTTATTCTCGTAGGTCTGGGCTTGCCACCACAGTTGCTTAATGGGAATGGGCCGCTGGGCGGCGCCGGACAGGCCCAGATGGAGAGCATGAACATGGAGTTGGCGGCGACCGTAACCTCAGGTGGGCCAGGACCCTTAGCATTTGGGCTGAATGGGTTTGCGCCACCACAAGGGCCGGGGCTCATGGATCAGTGTGAGGACCAGGGGGCAGGAGGCCGGTCTGGCTCTGCCGCTAAAGAGCTGGAGGTCATCACTGTGGCGTCGATGCAGACCCCGTGTCGCTGCACCAACTCTTATGCCTACCTGTAGAGGCCACATGCTAATCTTCCACTTTTGTGCAGTATATCTTTTTTGGTATTGTCTGGCTATGTTTTTTTAACACATGCATAAAGGAGTAAATTTGTTTTGATTTTGTGGTAAGCTACATTTAAAAGATGTATAGCCGTGTGTGTGTTCTGTATTTTCTACTTTTCCATGTACCTAGTTCTACTCGGATGGATACAGATATTGAGATTTCTTTGTTATACAGCTATATATATTTAAGGCATCCGTCCAGCTATACAGATTATTGTTGTAATGGTTTTATTTAGTAGATTTATGATAGAAGGATGAGTTTCGTTTTGCACAATTATATAGCAGCATCCCAGAAAACTTAAACTTATTGGCATCCCCTCGACACGGCCGGGCCACCAGTGCAAATACGTCATATTGGCATAATGGCAAAAATAAAAGTCAGGGTCGTCTTTATTGCTTGTCAAATTGTGCATTGTTGCATAATAGCAAAAGGGTGAACTTCATTGGTCATGAAGATGTTTCTATTGTGCTGGGAACGTCTGACTTTCATCCCGAATAGGTTAGAAAAATAGTTTCTTTACTATTCTATCAGAGAAGAGAGTATACGCGGGAGATATTATATCTAAATGTTGATCGGATTGTTCACTTTAGTAACAAGTCCCCCCCCCCCCCCCCCCCCCCCCCCCCCCCAAGTTAAGTTTATTAAATTCAATTGAGTATACTTAGATTTTAAATAATGCTCGATTGGCGATGACATTTCTATAAAATATATAATATTAATATACACAGAGGAAATGTCTTCTGACGTTAACCGTTACCACACATTAGTTGACGCTGTTTTGTATTCAATACTTGCCTTATGCCAAAGCATATCCCAACATGAATGTAGCTTGTAAAGTATAAACGATTCACTGTGCAGCTTCTTTGTTTTCTAGGTGTCATGTACTCAGACATAGTGGTCCATAAGCTTGAATTTTGCTTATTTCTCTGCTTTTTTCTTTTTTCTTTATTTGATGCTCAAGTATGGTGAATGTTTACTCTAAGCAAATGGTTTTTTTTAGGCAACTAGCAGGGCTGTGCAGATCTGTAGGTTACATAACACCCAATCTGATTTAAAAATTGGTAATTGGCCATTTTACAATCGGTAGTTACTTTTAAACGGTACTGCTCAAGAAAATTTGCATGGATTCGCAAAAAGCCTTATTTCTCGAGCTGTATTGAATAGTCGAACAGTAACTTAATGTACAATATTCAACTTTTATAGATACTGGTTACAGAGATTCTGTGTTCTTTCTGTATTTTGGAGTACAATTTCATGTCAGTTGGTTTCTGTTTACTTTGCCCTACATGGCGGAACGTTTGAGTGCATAGTCATTCAGTTGGAACATCCAATGCTTAGTACTGAGCAGGTTTAGCTTTGTACTTGATTGTGTGAAATCATTAAATGTTGATTCATTTTATACATGTGACTGGTGGACGTTTGTTTTCTTGATGTATTCTCATGCATCTGTCAAATCCTGTTCTTATGGTGTTTTTGCTGGCCTGCAAAACGTGGAAAAAAGTTGAATTATTTTCAGATTAATGCAAAGGAAGACTTAGAAATATATACATGAAACTAGAGTAAAGTTTAAATGGTGTCTGCTCGTTATGTTGGGTTTTGGATTATGGTGGACCAACACGTCTGAAAGATTTAAGGTTTTCTTCACTGGATGCAGGAGCTTAAACACCGCTGTGGAGACAGAACTAGGTCAGTGTAACACAGCAGTGACTATGTTAAAGCTACCACAGATCAGGATGCAACCTATTTAAAACAGGAGGTCAGATTTTGTGAGTTTGCATAAGGCTCTGGAATGTACTTTGCAATTTATTGATCAACTTTTTGTGAAAGCAAAAGGTATTCTTCTCTATCGTGTTGAAATGTAGTCCCATAATGGCTTCTGAACTTCTATAATAGTTGTGCAAAACAAATTAAATTTTTCGTCTTTTTTTCCCCCCTGCCTCTCTTTCTATATTTATAGAAAAATAAATATTGTCACAAATCAATATATACCCTTTGACATTTGTTTCTCGTTTTCAGTGGCAGGTGAGGATTTTTCCTCAAATGGCCACAATCAAGCGGAGCTTCCATTTGGGTGTTACCCAGAAATCCTCCACGGCCAACTCTCCTACAGCGACTCATCTGAGAGCAGCAGCGCAGGCAGCCAGGTGGAGCACCAGAAGTCTGTGAAAGCAGAGCAGCTGTACGACCATGCCTTCTTCACCACCATGCTTCTCTACCATGGATCCTAAAGGGCAGAAGAGCTCATTGACAGGCTGTCCTTTTTACCTGAATGTCATATACGCCAGCATTAATTTGCCTTAAAGCCATTGAGTGGTTCAGTTATTCATTGAAATTCTTTGTTTTTGCTTTTGTAAAGGGCAGGCCCGTCGTTGTGGATGGACTGTGTAACAGATTGTTGATTAAGAAGTGATATTTTTTTTTTGTTTGTTGTTAAAGAGGAAGTGCTTATTATTCAAGTTTGATTACGCTGTATATAGACGTGCTAAACTAAGTATCTGCATTGAACTTCTGCCAATATTTGCATTCCGTTTCTGTGATCCCTGCTTCTTGGTTTGAATAAAAGAATATGTAAGTGCAACCCATGCTACTCATTAAGAATTAAAACAGTTTTGCAAAAGTTAAAGTTTGATTCAGCTTATTTTTGGACAGCAGTTTTGACAAAGTGAAATAAATCCATATCCAGGCAAAGATGCCATGTTAGCCAATAATAAAATAGCTGTATATAAATTGTGGTATTGTCTAACCCTAAAACTTCCTCTTATTTCATATATTGGAATCCTCCGTTTTACTGCAGATAGCCAAAGCATCTTTATGTTTGTTCTTAATGTGTATTTAATATCTAGCTGCATTAATCGAAGTGTTTGTTAGCCCGTTTATTCCAGAATACAGCTCTACTACCACCTGTGTAGAGGCACAGCTGTACTGTATACGTTACTGACAGTCATCTGTCAATAGGGGGCGTCCTTCGTCATAGCTGCGCTGCACAAACACCACGTCACTGTGAATGCGAGTGGGGGAGACAAAAAATCCTGTCAAATAAAACAACGTGATATATAAACGTATGTTGCCGATATACAACAAAATGTACTTCTCAAAATATGTTTTCTAAACGGTAAAAATACCTGTACTGATTTTCTTATGCAAGAACATGTTTTGAACTCTGTATTTTAAATAGTCTCCCCCTCTTTCCAAAGAGTGGTATCGTCCGGTAAACCTAGCTGGGCTAACTAGAGAGTCATGATTATCCAGAGAGACAGAAAGCGTCGGGCCACTGTGAATAAGTAAAAATAACCATTAAACACAATATAACGTTCTTGATCAAATACTTTGGGTTATCAATACGTGTGTCACAAGTACACGATGTCAACCCCTGCTAGAAGGAGACTTATGAGAGATTTTAAACGGTAAGTTGATGGGTAGGAATTAACCGGTTGATGTTTGTTGGTTACGATTTGTCAAAAACAGCTAACGTTAGCTTAGCTTACATTAGCGTAGCAAATCTAACCAGTATATATATTTTGTATTATATATTAACGTATTGACTCACCGAACCATATATATGAACGTGACGTAAATGTTGTGTATTGTATCGTGTTTTTAAGAACCTGAAATATTTAAGTGAAATAACATTAATTTAGTAAAAGCGCTTCGCCCACAGCCAGCTACAGAAGCTAACGCTGCTAGCATAGACGTGCAAGTTAGCAGGATAGAGTTACAGTTTACGGCTCATAGCTAACTCTATAAACTATATATGTAAATGCCCGTGACAAGAGACTGGTTGGCCATTTTATACTTTGGCTAAACACATTTAATGCAACTTATCCAACGTTAATACTTCGTGGATTTAGGCTCTCGTTTCTTCAACATTAACTGGCATAATGTACGATGCTAACCAACATTAACTGTTACCATGTACGATGCTAACCAACCATTAGCTCTGTTACCATACGGTCCCTACAAAAGTACAACAGTTCATTAAAAGTAAGCTATTGAAATCTTTCACATGCTTCTATAGTGTATTAGGAATTTTGCAAGTGATCGTATTTGACTTTGACAAATATGTGTCCTACGGTTTGTTGCAGGTGTGAGAGATTAACTCCGTTCTGACCGTTAACCTTTAAATATTTTATAAGGGTCCATGTGACGAGAAGAGGAGTATTGTTCCGCTACCTACACAATGCTCTTGACGTGTAATTCTTTTATTTTGTTATCAACGAGATGTTTAATTTAGGGTACAGTTAATCGTAAAAAAACAAAGACAATATTTTTCACAAATGTTCCCCTATTCAAATCTAGCTTGGACTTTAAGCTGGCACAATATGAGGGTCTGTTAGTAATTACCTTAATGTTTGTATCAGCTGATAAAAGTTTTAAGATGATGCATTGTAGTTGGCAAGAAATTACAATGCCCACATGATTCATTGCTTGATTCATTTACAGAGGCAGGTGCTAATGTGATTTTTGCTCAAAGCAGAAGATTGAATTGCATTTTGATAAAATACTAAAAGGTACAACCAAGGTGGGACAATAATCAGCTGCCAAGATACATGTAGCTATTGCTTAGCCGTTAATAATGGACAATAATGGACGTTGTGGTTTCCAGTGAGTAGGTTGTAAAGGTGCGGCGCTGTCCAGAGTACAGGCCCCAATTCCATTTCCCCCCTCAAACACAAATACATTTGGGAATTATTCACACACACCAAGGAGATTGATAGAAATTACCAGTGCTTTGCTTTGCCTTACCAGTATAGGCCGATATTTACATCAAAATAGAGTATTGTTGGGAGAAACAAAGCTATTCTATGTAAAATTAGACATTCAGCACCACCATAGAACCAGAATAGAATAATCCTTTGTTTCATAACCACATATTTCAGCCAGTGCGACGATTTGACTGCAAGACTGTCGAATGAGGCTCCTTAGATTGAGTAGTGGACTACTCAGGGTCACCCCTACTTTCAAAAATAGAATTTGGCTTATTGTCAAGAGGAAAGTAGTCAGTCAATCATGGCATTCACCTGACTGGTGTAATAAATCTAGTTTCTGCTTGTGGAGCATGGTTTACAAGTCCTGCAGTAACCCTTTACCTTTCTGTTATGAAGGCTACAAGAGGACCCGCCAGCTGGTGTCAGTGGTGCCCCATCTGAAAACAACATTATGGCGTGGAATGCAGTCATATTTGGGTAAGACATCGATGCACAGCGTAATGTACATGGACAGATTCTTCCCCCCAACTATAGATGTTATAAGTGTGTGTGTGTGTGTGTGTGTGTGTGTGTGTGTGTGTGTGTGTGTGTGTGTGTGTGTGAGAAGTTCAAAATGAATGACGAAATACATTTTTGTCTCTCACTCACAGCCCCGAAGGAACTCCCTTTGAGGATGGTAAGTGTCTCACTCTGTTAGTTAATTATTATTTAGTTTAGTACGGCATGTTGTCACTTTATCACATGTAAAACTACTCTAACATACTTAACCATTCAAACCCCTTATTTCGAATATGTTTACATAGATGCACAAATAGTCTTTTTTGTGTCTCGTCTTTGTCCCAGGTACATTTAAACTCATTGTAGAGTTCACAGAAGAATACCCCAACAAACCACCCACAGTACGATTTGTGTCAAAGATGTTTCATCCAAATGGTAGGATTGTTGTACTGTCTTCTGGCTTATTACAGTATTACAATTCATGCGTGGTGTTTAATTGTGTTGTTTTGTTTCCCCACAGTCTATGCAGATGGAAGTATATGTTTGGACATCCTACAGAATCGTTGGAGTCCAACATATGATGTGTCCTCTATTCTTACATCTATCCAGGTAGAACTTGTCAATAAACAACAATATATTAACATATGTTATAATGTCAGGCAGTACTCGGTTTTCAGTAATACAAAACAGAAAGCAAACCTTCTTTAACGTTGAGAAACTATGATACACATACGATTGTACAAAATGAGCCCCTGTGCTAACCTACGCTAATGGAAATGTTTGCAAATACGGTCAAACTTAGAATATGATACTGATGGTTAGGGCTGCTACTTGCAATTACTTTCAGTGACGATTCATTTGATATTTTGAATATCTTAAGCACTTAATCTTTTGAACCTTAAATGTAAGAAAACCAAAAAATGTCCAGAGCCAATTGTACATCTTCAAGTGTCTTGTTTTGTCAGACCAACAGTCCAAAAATATAAAGTTACAGTCACAAAAGACTAAACGGCGAGTTTTAAAATGTTCTGACCGGTGACCAGCAGATTTATCTTCTACTTTTGTATTTTGTCAGCCACATTGGCACATTTGTGCCGCTGCCTGCATGATAGTTTTACGTGGGCACACACAGCTGTGTCATAGCTAGACACACAGCATGTCGTCAGTGGGGAAGTTCTTCAGCATGAGGGAAGATGATATAAAGCTTGCAATTTGTCCAAAATAAGCCACAGAGGAACAACTGTAAAACCATTTTGAACAACTTAATCAGACACTTATTGTATTGTCTTTCACTCTCACACAAGCTGCTCAGAGTAGTAATAGTAGTAATCTTGTGAAATGTAGTTTTTGTTGAGAAACTTGAATAAATACATTTGTTTTAAGGCGACAGCTATATAAAATAGATATGAGAGAGGGAATAATGACATGTTTATCCTCCTAAAACTTAGCTCATTATACATCATTATTATAATGCAACGGTAATTTTAATCAAAGCAAGTGTTTAAATAAAAAAAAAGTAATTGATTTCCTAATTATTTGAATTGTGTTTTTATGCAAATAACAACTGCAGATGATCATTTTGTTGGCGGTTTACATTGACTTCGATGGTTGAAATGATTTTTTACGGACGATCCAGAATGGTGGTGAAAAAAGTTAGTCTTGAGCCTTGCTGTCAAATCTAGTTCTTAGAAAGAAAAACCGAATCGGCAGGTCAGACTTTTAAAAATATGTGGAAACATTTCAAAATTCAAAATATGCATTTGTGAATGGCTTATGACTAAATGGCGTTAACGCAGGTTGGCTATTTTCCACTATAATGCTCACCGTCAGTATTTCTCTCCTCCCACAGTCCCTGCTTGATGAACCAAACCCCAACAGTCCCGCCAACAGTCAGGCCGCTCAGCTGTACCAGGAGAACAAGCGGGAGTACGAGAAGCGTGTGTCTGCCATCGTAGAACAAAGCTGGAGAGACAGTTGACCTGACAATGCCGATAGCTGCTCTCTCCATCGTTAAGCTGCGTGTGCTGCAAGGTTTAGTGGAGTACCTCTTACCCCCCCCATCTTTTTGATTTTAAGCTTTTATGCACTTTACCGTCAACTTCCCTTCATAGAACTTTTTTTTTTTTTTGCCCGTCAAGAGGGATTTATTTTTTCTATTCCATCCCACGTTTTCCAGTCGGTCGGGGGAAATGTGCTGAATCTTGCCTTGATGTTTTGTCAGTATGGACTTGTGGGCCATTACCCAAAAATTCTGGTGTGTTCTTACTTGCTGTAATAGCTCCTCATGACTTGTGCTAAATGTCTTGGGGGGTGTATGAATTCCGTCATGTTCTGTTGTGCTCTTTACCTTTTCCTTTGTCAGCTCCTATGTGATCCATCCTACCTTCCCTGTGGGAGAATGAGCAGCCCGAGCATCGCGGACTACAACTAAATCAGACATCTTTACACCGTGTCTTTTGCTGTGTTTTGAACTCTGTTACATGCATGACAGAAAGAGTGTATTCACGTTCCTGTTCAGTACTCGTGTATATAAGAAACCTGCAACTGAATTTATGTACAGATTTTACACTGGTTGTCCCCTGTGTCATTTTTTTCAGCACTTGTAAATAAAAATGGCAAATCCATCTTTATGTGAGGAGCTTTTTATTTTAACTGCAAATTCAATACTTCTTGAACTAGACTATAAACAACCTTACTTTCCTTGACAGGGGTTACAAAATAATCTGAGGCACTGACCATGAAGTGAACCATGGTAACATAATGCCATACAAAAGTTATAGTATGTCAAAAAAACAATACTATAGCAGGTCATGATTATATGCCTCCGCCAATTTTATTTAATTAGATTGTCATATTTTTAGAATTAGCATATGAATTTGTGGCCCAATACAGGTTTTGAAAAGCCATAGTATGCCATAAAAAAGCTGTAGTATAGTATGTAATAATAAAAGCCATAGTGTAGTGTGTCATAAAATGTAATTAACTAGAATTATCGCCTCACCGTTTAACCTCTGCCAACCAGTCAACTTCCCATTTGCATCAATGTCCCTCCAAAACGTCATCTTGATGCCATGAACTGTCATAATTAGCGTATGAATGAATGTCCAAAGAAGACATTCCTGAGACGTCTCGTTCATAAGAACGGACGGGTGGACAACCTGAAAACAATACCTCTGGAGTGGAGGCATAGGAATGTAAAACTAATCTTTAAACCAGCGTGGTTGGTTTTTTTGCCACTTAGCAGCTAGTGAAAACATCTTCAAATGATTCTTTATTTAGAAAGGTTTTATTTGTGAAATGAATTGAGCATATATGAAGGAGTGGGTGATGTTGCATGCATGATGAAAACAAAAAGGGGCAGTAAGTTACATGCAGGTTGAACTGTGTCCATCTTTTACTAATAATACCAACAGTCTTGTTTCTCAGCCATACAGAAGTTACAAAAATAACTATTTACAACATTCCTTTACTTTTAAACAGTGCTGCCAGTAAATGGTAACAAAGACAAAACAAACGTAATAGTAGTGTTCACTGGGTCCGACAGAGCGAGCTACCTGTTGTAGGCCCTCTCCTTCTTGGCCCTCTCTAAGGCCTTGTCCATGCTCTTCTCGTTCTCACCCCTACACTTGGGGCAGTACCACTTGCCTTTGGGCTTATGATGGAGCCCGACACATGAGAAATGAAACCACTCAATGGGACATTCGTCGTTATCGCAGCCAATCATCTCGCCGTAAGACACCTGCTCACACAGGCAGTATGTTGGCTCATCTGGATCGATGGGCAGGTCTGGCGGGGACACTTCTCTCTCGGATTTACCTTTTGACCGTTTCTTCTTCTTTGAAGACGTTTTGGCTCTCTTTTCCCGGGATGCGCCCACTCCCGCTTCCTCCACGTGGTCCACACCCCCGTAACTTTCCCGGCTTTCTCCATTTTTCTGACGTCTTGAGCGTTTTCCTCCGGCCTTGTCTCCACCGGCCGAGCCTGGGGTAACCTCGTCACGCTTCTTTTCGTGGTGGCTGGTTTTGCCCGGAGTAACGGTGGCTGAGGATGATGATGACGACGACATCACGGACACTGCAGTGGCTGTCATGGATGTTGCTGTGGGAATGTGAGTCTCTGGGACTTCTTGAGAGGAAAGGAGAAGTTCAGAATGCCAGTCGATTTGTCGTGTTCGGTTCTCCACCAACTCCACCTGAAAGAAAGACGGTTCAGATTTACTGTAAAGCTCTGCCCGCTGTTGTCTGAAGTACATGTGGATGACTGAAAACTTGCAACACTGGAACTAGAATTAAGACCATAACTTGTTTGGGTATAAAGTGGCAAGCTGTAGAATGGAGTTCCAATGGTTTTGTATGTGAAAAGTTAATCTCTGCAGGCAAAAAAACATATTCTTAAATAAGAAATCTGTTTGCTTTTTTTATGCCATCATTTTTCATCTGCATAATTTACCAGGCTGAAAAGCAAAAGGTTAGACATGCTCCTTGTTTATCCAGTTACGCAGTATAACATTACAACATTCTGTCAATAACCAGATGTGCAGCAACATAAGTATTCACAACCTTCAAAGAAATTCAAATGTGTACAAAATGGAATCCCAATACAAAAAGGCCTTTTATCATCAGGTATAAAAAAGCTTCTTTTTTTTTTTTTACTCAGGGTAGATTTTCTGAGCACAGATGTTCCTGGAAAAGCACTTCTGTGTCCTCACACAGTTGCACACACTCAGAACTGGAGGTTTGCCAATATGCAGCTGCAGGGCTCTCTTAACGTACCATTTGACCGGCAATCTGGATCTTCTCATCTCCGAGCTCTTGACTACGGATCAGCACTCTCTGAATGGATAACTGAAGCTTTCGCCTCTGAAGTGAGTCAGATTCTCTGCGATACCGTTCATAAGCATCATCAAGCTCCTTCAGAACATCTGCCAAAGAAGAAATCAAGGGGGGAATTCAAATGGGAATAGGACGACTGAAATTCAACATATTCTCAAAAGGTACACACAAACTTAATTATATTGCTTGTCATATTAGATAATTTTCTGTATTATGTGGTGTGGAATGTCTTTTATTCAGTGAATAATGAGTAATAATGACTACATCAGTTTTAGCTACGTGAAACAGGAGTGCATGTGTTGGGTTCAGAGATGCCAGTTCAACGTTTGAACTAGTACTACCGCATTATAGTTTTTGTTAAGTTTAGTCTGCAGTCGGCGAAGATGAAAGGTGCATCCTGTATGTTGATCAAGCATGACATGTGGACAAGACAGGAGGTGAGACCCACTACTTTGGGGGATTGTAATGAGACTGATGAGAGAGCAACGTGGTGGGTGTTAGGCTCAATCTAGTGGGAGAGGTTAAGAGCCAGCAGGTTCAGACGTGCAGCTACAATGTAGTGTGTAATTGTACATTATAGCTACAAGTCTACAATTTACTAAGTAATTTGCTAAGTGATCAGTCGGTACACTTGTTAAAGTACCTTCTAATTCACTTGGTTTAGTGCGGGGGGAAAAAAAAAATATGAATGTATACATGTAAGTTTAATCTCCATATGTCATGAACCGCATGCCCATCTGTAATGTACAATCACACAGGAAGACAACAATTATATTGCTGGCCTTATTTGATCACTGCAAACACACACACACACACACACACACACACACACACACACACACACACACACACACAGTGTCAGCTACTCTAAAATTCCTCTGTAGAATGTGCCAAGTGTACCAAATAAACATTGCCAGCATGTTCTCCATGATAAGTACCTAATTACATGGTACTCTCAAGGAAAACTCCTAAGAAATCACAGCCACATTGTTTGCCATTTTCAACTGCGGTATCTGTTAAGTCATTGTTTAACTATATGCTACTACATGATTTTTGCAATTAATTTAGTATTGATTAATGTAGATGATGATTCTTAAATTGTTATTCTCATGGAAAAACATTAATATGATTATCATGAGATTTTCACAGGGATCTGTACCAAACAAAGATGCTTTTTTGTGTGTTTTTCCTTTAATAAATAACATTTTGATTAATTGTGAGGACCTATTTTTTTACCTTGATACTTGGCATCAATTTCCTTCATGAGGGACACACTCCTCTGCAGGTCAAACGGTAGTGACTCCACCAGGTCCAAATACTCCTCTACGTAATTCACAACGACGTGGCTCGGGTCGCCATTGGTCGGGTTCAACATCGTGAACCCCTTTTCTTCACGGAGAACACTCCGACGCCTGCACCTGTTACCAACAAATCATTATTAAAATGTAAAATGTGTAGTGTTTCTTTAAAAGATGTTCAAACGCTGTTTTCCTGGCAACTATTACTTCATTTAGTAACTTCAAACGTCCCTGATATAAAAGTCGTTGGGTATTTGTCTTGATTTCCAGTATAAAGCATTTTAAATCAGTCCGGAAACAAACACTATAGTAGTCAAAATGAGAAAGGGGGAGGGGGCAACTCATCTGAAGTCAGCCATCCTAAAGATCGCTTGCTACGTGTACTATATATCTGCCAACAGAGAGAAACTAGTTTGGGGCAGAAGAAACACAACTCTTTTAAGAAGAAAATAAATATAAACATTGCGAGTTCAGATGGACAACACGTTACCGTTAGTTACTTGAAGTGAATACTGACAACAACGATAAACACTAACGTTAGCACAACACTGATGTTAGCTAGGTAAGCTAGCTAGATTTCCCGATTAACTAACGCCAAGAAACGTCGGATAAAAGATAAACCGACACATTAATGTAGAATCAACCACATATAAGTCCGATTGAATATGTCCATCGACAACAGCTCCTGTGTCTAATTTTAGTCGTGGCGATTAAATAACGGTTACAGATAACGTTACGAACTTCCTCCTCTTTGCACATTTGAGATTAGCCAACTCTAAAAATCTTACTTTACAAAACGAAACATATTATCAGTGATGTTAGTCGCTTACTGACAGCACTGAAACGTCAGCTAACGTTAATGTATCAAACACAAAGATACTAACCAGTGTGAAGAAAAACACTTCATTCAATCACATCGTAAACAATCACACAACACTCAACTGCTAACTACATCCACAAGCTACCGTTACACACATAATTACGAACATTAAGCAATAATTTAGACACTTTAAGCGGCCTTATTTATATCATGTTCGCGTCAATGTAACAGTTAGCTAAATTAGCTTCTGTTAGCATTACACGCATAACGTTACTTAACGATTCACATGAGACGCAATGCAAAAACTATCATTCAACAAAGCTTAACTAAACGTATCTAGTTTGTAGCGAGGCGGCTTGCAGATTAACGTACCTGTGTGGATAATAATAGCTTTGTTTTCAGTGGCAGACGTTGAACACTCCGTAATGCAGTTGTTGCTGTTGTTGCTAACGCTAGGTCGTGTGTAGAGTGGACCACCAGTGTAACGTTAGTGTTGGTCCTACTAGCCCAATGGATTTTAATGTTAGCTGTCAGCTAAAGTGCCTGAGCAAATATTTAAGTACGGAGCGGTCACTGATACAAGTATAATATACACTACTTCCGTTTGGCTTCAACCATTGACTTCAGCCTATTTTATCATTACAAATAGTATTAAATGAATGCATTCCCCTTCCTTGGCAGTAATAAACATGACCCTGGTATGTTGTCATGCTCTGAGTCAATATTGCCCGGCTGTGACAACAAAGGCACTTTTCCCGTGACGGCTTCCAAGAACTTGTTCAAATAGTCAGTTACACGAAACCATATTTATTTAAAACAAAAAAAATCAAACAGTTTTCTGATTTACAGTGGCCCTATTTATCTTACCATCTCAATCTCTTTGGTGGGTTGTGAAAAATGTAGCGACCTCAGCATGTTTGGTGAATGCATTCATAATAATAATAACAATAATAATAATAATAATAATACTTGAGAAACGGAAGACCATATTTGTTGGTTTTCTTACAGGGTTTAATACAACTCAAACAACAAGTCAGTGTGTACTTTTTTTTTTTTTTTGCACCAGAATTTGAGCGTTGTCCTTCATTCAAATTCCGCTTGATGAGAATTTTTTCCACCAGCCCATCCATAGGCTATATCAGCAGTTTTTAACAATGCAAACTTGAGTATGTACACTATGTGTATAGCTTTTGAAACAACACTTTTCATTTGGCTGACTTCAGCTTTCAAATAGCTTTTTGAAGGCTGAGCCAATCTCCTGGATCATGTCCGATGTGGTGGTGGACCTGCCATGTCGCTGGAATGCTTGACTGTTGCACTGCCTCGTCAGAGAACAAGCCCCGAATGCTGCAACCACCGATGGATTTACACTGGAGGATACAAAAAAAAAAGATGGATTATGAAACAGAGAGACACATAAACATATTTATTTGTACAATATTACACTTTAGTAGATCGTAGTAGTGGTTCAACTTCTGATGATTGTTAACAGCATTACCGTGTGACAATAACAATACATAGGGCTGCAAATAAAAACAATTTTCATTATTAGTCTGACGATTATTTTCTTGATCTATACAATGCCAGAACATGGTGAACACCTCCCACCACAGTCATAGGTGACATCTTCAAATGTATCAGTGGGTTCCAATACTCATACTACCACATAGTGCCATACTAACTAGTATGGCAGAAAAAGATTTAGCATGTCCCAATAGATAGTTTGTCAAATGCAATTTGGAATGCAACTTATGTTTTTTTTTATGACCAAATATCCCAAACCCAAAGATGTTCATTTTATTATCACATACAACAAGGTAAAGCAGTATATGATCACAATGTAAAGCCTGGAACTCTTTGTTTTGCATTGTGATTGAAAAATGACAATATCAAAATCGATTATCACAATGGTTGACAATTCATTTATGTTTATCTAGTCTAACTAAACCTTTTAGATCAGATCTACAATAAATTAACAAAAAAGTGACTTCATATTAACTAGAACAGATTATGCAAGTCAAGCAAATTTCAAGGACTTGCAATTTGAGTTTTGTAACGTACTGAAGTGAATGGAGATCAACGGGTGCTGTAAAAGGTATAAAATCGATCCCAACACAAAATGTTTTAGAAATGGTTCACAAAATGTGTTTTTAAACATTTAAAAAATGGCATGGTCCTTTATAAAAAGGTGCTATACACAACTATTAAAACAAATGCACAAGCAGCTAATCTTGTCTTCACCTTCGGATCATTCCAGCTGCAGAGGCAGCATGGGCCCAGTGTGCCAAAACCCCCATAGATCCAGATAGAAGATCACCCTGTCCACCACATCTCCTCCCACTGCCCTCAATACTGCACGAGATCACTGAAAACAAGACATCACAGTCACAAAAGAAAAAAAGCTCTCAACTTTCTCAGGATTCATACCCAATTAGCAATTTACACAAAGTGGAAAAAAGGTAAATGTGCAGCTGTAAAAGTGTATTTCCTAAATATTCATTGTATTTATACTGTACATGGACTTGACACTAACCCTTACTGCCGTCTGTAATGAGATCATGTTCTCCTTTTAGCACCATAGTGAGGTTACCCATCGCTACACTGAGCTGCATGACGCTGCGTTGATGATCACTGATTTCCATGGGCTCATGGTGCTGAGACAGCAAACACACAGGAAAGGCAAAAAGACACATACATTAACACACAGAATGATATGTTATGTGCCATCAATTGGTGACCAGATCCCCTCTGCAGAAAGACCCACCAGAGCCTCATACAGCCGAGTAAACTCCATGAAGTTAGGTGTGAGGATTCCCTTCGGGTACCCTTGGATAACAGATGGTTGCTGTGTAACTAGCCATAATCCGTCCTGCTCATAAGAAACAAACCACAAACACACTCAGTGACTGTGTACGGCTTTGACAATAAAATCCCATCTGTTCAACACTTACTGCATCAATGACTATCGGGATATCTCTCGCTTTAGACTTCTCGATCACCTCCTAAAAGAGAAGAAAAAGAGGTTATCTAGAGATAACATATTAGTTATACATTATACCCAAGTCATTCTGGTCCAACAAGCACACTGTAATGTTGTCTTTAGTTCCATCAGTCTCATCAAAGATGGGCTATAATTCAGTGTCAACTTAGCAGCAGTGCACATGTGCTTCTTTCAGATAAAGTTTGAATCATCAGTATGAGATCTTTCTCTCAAATCTTTGACATTCCCACCAAGCCACGTTTTCTGGGAATTGTATTTAAATAAACATGAGTTGTGTTGCGTGCAGCTTAAATTCATCACTGTATTCTAAGAATATGACTTTTGTTCAGTTTTGTGGTCATGCACAAGCAGTTAGCCATAGAGACTGTTTTGAGTAAATGTATTCCACGTGCCTTGGCTGTTTTCAGTAATGCATCTTCTCTCCCTAGACCTGGTCCCACCACAAGGCCGTGAAGTCTTGGGAGCCATTTTTCTATCTCTTCCACTGCATTAGGGCTGTCCCTTAAAACACACACACACACACACACACACACACACACACACACACACACACACACACACACACACACACACACACACACACACACACACACACACACACACACACACACACAAATAAAGACAAACCCGCGTTAGATGTATCTGAATCCACACATTATGAAAAGTCCCTTCTTGGTCATGCTCTCCAAAAGCTTTTTTTTATGCTTTTCGCATAAATAAGCTTGGTTTTCATTGATGAAATGGTTTATGAATAAATGGCAACAGTGCACACACACACACACACACACACAACGTGACGAAAGGATGTGTTTGTGTGTGATATTGAGCTGCATTACATTATACAGAGGTGTCTCTGTCATATATCCTACTCTCTTGATACTGTGAACAAAAGAATTGTGTCCTGTCAACATGATATTCAGATGCTAATTGGTCCACGTAGATCTGTACTTACAGAACAGGATGAACTATGAGCTCAGGGCTGTATGATTTGATCACAGTTGCAGCATCTTTGGTACAGAACACATGAGCCAAGTCGGCCCCCTGTAAACAAGACAAAGGCACAGTCACTGCACCCGAACTGGACTTATAACTCAAAAACATCAGTTCAGACTGGATCACATTAACAAGAAATCCATCACGAGCACAATCAGAATGACTGCTCACCACTTTCAATGCTGAGATGGCGGCAAAGTATGGAGCTCCAGTATAGCTTGAGAGTGCGGAGATGAAAATATTAGGGCAAATGTTCTATAGAACTACAAATGTAATTCTTCTTTGGTAAATGATGTTCGTATTAAGGGCAAATTGTGACATACTCCTGGCATCCTCCAATGATCCCGATACGTCCATCCTGTCCCTTGTGCTTTTTGGACGTCAGTGGAGGCACTATGTTCTTTACCAGTGAGATGACGTCATCCTCCATGCCTCTGTGTGACGTAGACCCCAAACTGTAGTAGCGTTCAAACACTGAGGGAATAAACAAAGTGACAGTTTTAAAGTGTGGGATACTTGCTCGGCTTGAGTCTAAATCTACGATTTTTTGTTTGGCTACAAAACCAACAAATAAAGAGATAATATGCACTGCGAATTAAGAAAAAATACCCAAACCACCTAACTAAAGAAAAACTGTTGCCTGGAGTGACAGCTCCATCACTGAGCTGTCACATTAGAGCTGATATGCCTTTACTTTCCACCTCAATGCTGCACATGACAACCAAAACTAATACCTAATCCCTGGGGTTCTGGGTTCACCAGTGGATTTTTTTGGGTGCAACAGTCTGTCTGGGGTGGAGGGCGTCTGAGACGACCGGACTGGCCATGTGTACACGACGGGGCGGCACTGGAAAACGTGGGAACATGGGCAGGCGGAGCTGTTTTGGAGGGAGTGGCAGCAGCGCCGGGTCTGGAGATGCTGGAGAACATCTGCCCGAGCATCTGGAGCATGTGCAGCTCCCTGGCGTGCTCGGCTTCCCTGCGCCGGTCTTCCGCCTGTAAGCGCTGCTCCTCCATCCGGTAGAAGTTGTCCTCGGCCTGGGCGCTCTGCTCCAGGAACTGCTCCATCAGTTTCTCCATGGGGAAGTTAGCGCGTCGCTTCCTCGGCCGTTTAGGCGTTCTGGTTGACAGGTTGCTGGCCGACTGGCTGCTGTTGTGTGGTCTCACTGGAGTGCCTGGAGTAGAGAGGGGCGAGACATTGTGCGACGCAACTTTGAGCATAATAGAATTACATCATTGTGGTATTAGAAATTATAACAACATCCGTCAAACACAGAATAAATAATGAATGTGGACAATGGAGGGAGGACTCACTGTTATTGCCCACTGTCACTTTAACTGGAATAGGGATGGGAACAGTTGGGTATTCCAGCTTCACCTCGGTCTCTGCAGGATAGGGACACTCCCCTGTGCTCTCCGAGTATGCATCCTGAGCATCTTCTCCATCCTCCTCCAGGCCATCCACGGCCTCCTCTCCTCCCGCCCCGCCGTCTATGAACTCCTGAGGATCAAGAGCGGCCCGGTTGCTCAAAATCCTCTCCATGGTGTCATAAAACTTACAGATCTTGTGATACTGCCCGTTGTTGCGTAGATTACCTTCCTTCGCTAACAAGTATTGTCTCTTGAGGCTTTTGATCCGCACCCTGCATTGCTCCGGCGTCCTCTCAAACCCCATCGCCCCCAGCCTCCGGGACACGTCGCGGTACACGAAGCTGTTTCGGAAGTTTCCATCCAGCGCCACTTGGATGTCCTGCTCCCCCCAGATGTTCAACAAGGTCCTCGTCTCCACGTCCGACCACAAGAAGCCCCGTGTTGTGTTCGCTTGCATAACGGGGGGTGCAAACCGGCTCTCTTACGGAGCAAACTGCACCACAAGGAGTTGAATGGAGATGTTGACACTGCGGATTATAATGGACGTCTGGTCTGGATCTTTGCTCTTAGCTGCATCAAAGCCGCGGGGCAGCGACATCCCAAACATCAACAACTGGCCATGTAGGTAGCTCAGAAGGGTTAGTGGGGCTAATAATGAGGGGTTTTAACTTGGGAACCATTACAATATCTTGTACAGGTCAACTCTTTGTATGCTAGCTAAAGCCCAGACGTCTATGTTTATCATTTTACGTCATTAACAAAATGCGTAGCTTCGTACTTTTGATTAACTGACCGGGGATCGGTGTCACCAGCCCCTTGTCAAACCTTGTGCTCAGTTGGTGGAATTTCAAAACTGACCTCTGATCAGTAGTCTGAGGGTAACTTCACCTTTCTCCGCCTGCTCTTCCGTCAGTGCTAGGTGTCTGCGGGGTCCTAGTGCCCCCACCAGTTCACAGCCAACTGGGACTTAACGTGTCAACTCCTCGAACAACAGTGAGCGCTTTAGCTTAGCTAGCATTACAGCTACCAGAGCAATGAAATAAAATGTCACAATGTTTCCTTCACTTTACCTTTCTCGTTCAAACAGACCAATGTGGCGACAATTGCCAGAGCAACCGTGAAAAAAAAGGCGAGCATTTGAATCTCTTGCGGCATGTTGTTATCATTCTTCACCCCCCCCTTGTTGATCACAGTTCTTCTTACCTAAACTGGAAGTGCGTTTCAACGCTGACAACTGTATACAAACGGTCCGGATCATGAGGCGCATTGACCCAGCGCACCAGTACAGGAAGAAGGAGTTGATGGTGCCTTTAAAGGCGCCTCGGACAATCCTATATCCCAGTAGATGATCAGCAGCCGCCACAGCTGAGCAGCCAAAGCGGAAGTAGCTTAAAGCTGCACTTCTTCTAATGGCCGCTAGAAGCTGGTTGGTTGATGTTTCACCAAATTAATCCAATATATTAGGTTACCCTTAATAAGTTCAAACACAATGGCAAACACGTGTGAACATGTGTGCATATGTGCATTTAGGCGGTTTGTAGATGCAGATATGTTCCAACGTTAAACATAAACATCACTTGTTCATCACTACATTTCTTTGCTCTGCAATATTAATAATCATTGTTTGTTTGTAATTACCATTGCACCAGTTTTCTTTCTTTTGTTGGGGTATTAGTTATTTGTAAGTGTTGCAAATAAAAGTCACACATAACAAAAAGTAACAAAATGTATCAAAATATAAAAGCAGGCTACTTTTTTTATACATAAAATCATCTACTTTACAATGTCATTCTAAAGTACAGAGTAAATATCATTCACACTTATTTTTAAATCGTCATAAAAATGTATTACTGTTACATTTGCTGTCCCATGCGTAGCAGAGAAGGATGCATTCAAAGCTCAGCAAGTGTGTTCTGAGGCACAAGTAATGTTAAAAATAAAACTGAAGTTGGTTTAAAATTGGTCGACTGGAAATTAAAAAAAAGTTGGTAGTTTTAAAGAATATAATGTTGCCTGCTGTAAGACTGAAACGATATAGAGCAGAGGTAGGCAACCTATAGTAGTGGCACACTAGCAGCACGTGTGCAAATGTGGCCTCATGCAAGGTTGGTAGTGTTTTCATAAGAATAGTAGCCTTCTTGTAGTGTGTTTTTAGTTATAATTACCATATATGTAATGATATATGCAATGTCCTGATTATGGGAGCAAAATGTTGTTTTTTCACGTTGACTTTATAGAATGAAATAAAATTACAGATGCGTTAATGATTTTAATTTGAATGTGGTGTCCTAATTAAACTTACTGTTAACCTTAATGTTGATATGGCACACTGATTAACAAGAGCATTTAAGAATGTCACTCCTTATCTAAAAGGTTGACAGCCCCTGTTATAGAGTGAGCCCGGACTTGTGCTTCATTGTGATAAAGGTAAGGGCCTCTTAAAGGAAGCCTATTTGTCTTGTTTTGAGGAGTTATTTTTGCGGTGTGAAGATCCTGCTTATTCAAGAGACCCACGTTCTCTTCATCAAGTGTTCTTTATGTGTCATGGTCAAATGCATGCATTTGGCAAGATAGTCTATAAAAAGCTAGCTGTCTTCTGAAGTTGAAATGTCCCCTAATCTGGACATACTACTTAGTATTTATTTCTTTGCACCCCTGGTGTGTTTTATTTGAATTATATGATCATATATTGTGCCTGGCTACTTTGTCTGAAATGATTTTGTTCTCTAAATTGTGTTGTGTTTTGTGTTAAGAAAAAACTAAAACATGGTAGACAGCTAGGGGCGGTTCACACTTCTCTTTATACAAGGGTACATAGCCTGCCGCTAGCTGAACCTGAAAGGCGTAGCTCAGGGAACATATCCCCTAGTTCCACTCCTCACCTACTTCCTGTTTCACCTCAGTCACTTTTCGAAGTTCAGAGTCAGACACCAGATGGAGAGGAGCCAGCGCTGGACAGCCACTCTGTCACAAACTAACTGTAGTTCATGAAATGGCGTTGGTCTGCGGAATTCGCGGCCAAACTGACATTACATTGACGAGCTAGAGCGAGTTTCTCTCCCACGGACAAAAGAGAGAAGAAAGAGCGCCCCCGTTGCGGGACCCGACGACTCAGCAACATGCCCGAAGTGTCGAAGATGAAGAAGCCCGACGTAAAGGTGGTTCTCCTGGGAGACATGAACGTGGGCAAGACGTCGCTGCTCCACAGGTACACGGAGAGGAGGTTCAAAGACACCATCAGCACCGTTGGAGGGGCGTTTTTCCTCAAACAGTGGGGACCTTACAATATCTCAATATGGGACACTGCTGGTAATACCTCCCTCTTTTATTTTCTTCAGACTTTTCTTTTTCTTTCCACGCTTTAATTTAATTTCTTCTGTTTATTTAACTTTGTTTACCTGATAACGCGTGATCCAACCACCTGAGGCAATCACGAGCATGTGACCGTTCAGTCAGGACCGTTAGCACTCTGCTAACTACCGTTAGAGATTGAGTGCTGGAGCAACACCATGTCTTATGAAGTCTCGCATAATTACAGCTTTTCAGGTAAAAAGAAACATGCTGATAGTCAAACACACTTAAGTTAAAATATAAGTTAAAATATCCCCAAGGACAACTTTAAAATGAATCTCACAGTCCTTTTTAAAACAATGCCAGTGTCCCTTAAACGACTTGATTGGATCAGACCTTCTTGATTTTATGCTGATGAAAATCTACTGGACAGAACCTGTAATCATTAACATAACATTTGGTTGCATCAGCTCAAAGTTATTGACAAGTGAAGTATACTGGACCTTAATCTTAAAAGAAAAAAAAGTTTGGTTGGTCAAAAGTAAAATATTAAACAATATATGACTCAAACAACCCAAAGTATTGTTTAAAAAGAGACTATTCCCAAAACATTTAATAAACTCATAAATAAGTCTGTTGGTCACTTAGTCAAACATGACATTAGCCAATTACTTTTACTTTACTTTTGATCATTTTCATCAAGCAAATTTCATATCCATTTAATTTTTATATAATTACAAATTTAATAATTTAGTTTCTGGCAGCTCGTCGAACTGTCTGGGAAAAAATAATTCTTAGACACTCCCTTTGGCTCTGGTAGTTTGTGATGAAACTGTGTCTGCAATTTGGCTGTAGGGTAGAATAAATAAAAATTCCTGAATTGGAAAGAGGTACAATAGCATTTGTTCCAGTTTTAGTTGGTTCTTATATGCTTAAATGCATTTGATGCCTTTAAAATCCGTCACACACTCACCCTGATAAACACCTGCTTCCTAAACAAACACTTTGAGGTCCCGCTTATTATTCTGCAGAGACTTTAACACTGTTTTATTAGAATATATGTTGTGTTACATATAAGTCACTTCCTGTTTGCTGATCAACACAATCAAATCACTGTGTGCCTTATCTTGTGCCATATTGCTCAATACTGATCCAATCAAAGCTATTGTCATCCGAGTACGCTCACACAATCAGACACCTTTAGCCTTCTTTAACCGATGAACAGCTGCCTGACAGAGAGACTTCACTGCTAATGATTTGACAAAAAACAGACAATTCCACATTGATTTAATCTAACACCTCAAAGGAAAGCTTCTAAAAATGCACATTCTTACTAAAACATCTAAACATCTTGTTTACATGTGCTGCAGCCTGCTTGACAACAGACACACTGCAAAGGGCCTTATTCTATTAGATCAATCACATTAATCTTGAAATGCCATTGACAAATTAGTTTTCAGTGATTTGCAGATTTGGCTCTAAGAGTCACAATAACTTAAAGTACATTCTTTCTTAAACACATTAATTTGGGGATTTCTGTTAGCTATGCCAGGAACATGTTGGTGATTCATCCAGTTACTGCTGATGAATACGCTTTTAACTGCACTACATTCCAGTATTGTGTCAACATGAATTACAAAAAACCCTCTTGGGCAAATACGCACTGCACAAATGTAGAGTCGGTGAGCCGCAGAGATAAGGAAAGGCCGACCATGTCACCAGTAAGCCATTTCCTGTCTGTGTTCCCCTCACTCCATGACCTGTGACGGGAGGCTCTTGTGTTCGTTTTATTTAGTCACTGTGGTGGAGAAATGCCGGATCAGCGCTGAGTCACTTCAACGCTGCTGTTGCAGACCCGTCAGCGTCGGCCATAAAGCGTTGGCAGTTATATGGGTTGTATACAAAAACCTGTCAGATGTTTGGCTCTGCACATTGAAAACAGTCTGTTGATTTGTTCCCAGTGATAATGCAGCTTTTCAGTTTAATTTAAAAGTCCCATGGAGGCATTTAAGCCACATACCTTGTTCCTGTTCTTAGTAGTCACATGACAGGGTTGGTAAGGGAAGACCTGACTCCTCACGCTTTAACCTAGCCTTTCCAAACTTACATACAATATTAATTTCCAGATGCACAAAGAGGACGGAGTCATTGTCACTCAGCCAATAGTATGTAAAAAAATATATCTTCATACCTCACATCTTCAGTGTACTCTGTGTTCCAGGAGGTATTTGAGGTGAATTAGTGTAGTGAATGCACTCTTAGATAGCAGTATAGCTGAAATGATTAGTTAATTAATCAATTAGTCGACTGACATCAAATTAATCAGAATTAATCGTTCCAATTATTTCAAGCAAACAAATATGAACAATTCTCTTTTTAGTTCATGTATAACAATAAACTCAATATAATTTGAGTTTGGATTATTGTTCGGATAAAACAAAGACTTTGAAGATACTTCATTGCACTCTGGGATATTTAAACAGTGATTTTTCCAAATTTTTTAACATTTTCTGGACAAAACATTCAGTTAATCAACAAAATAATCATAGTTAGGTGTGCTTGATGAACTGACACTGAGTATTAACCAAGAGATGCCCCCGGTGGCAAAGTATTCGCACACAATGTGCCCTTTCAAGAACTCCGCATATTTCAATGACAAAGGTTGTTTCTGTTTTCACACTGCTGACTGTCTTGCACAACTTCTCTGTGTGTCCTTCTCCTTCAGTATGGCTGTTTTTAAGCCTCTGTGGTTTTATGGGGTTCAAGTTGAGTCGGACACTGTTGACCTCTCTCTCCCGTCTCCTCAGGTCGTGAACAGTTCCACGGGTTGGGCTCAATGTACTGTAGAGGCGCCGCCGCTGTCATCCTCACGTATGACGTCACCAACTGGCAGAGCCTAGCGGAGCTGGAGGAGCGCTTCCTGTCCCTGACCGACACCGCCAACCACGACTGCATTTACGCTCTAGTGGGCAACAAGGCTGATCTCACGGACCCTAAAGCCCAGCTGTCTCTGGACTCGGATGTGGCGTCTGAGGAGTGCGAGGAGGAGAGGACGGAACCACCGGTGCCGTCCGGTTGCCCCACGCCCCCGGCCTCCCCCGCTTCCCTTTCTGGGATGACGCTACACAAGCAGGTCACCCCCGAAGATGCAGCCGCGCTTTATGGGAGAATACTGCGCTACAAGGGCCTGGAGGAGAAGAGCAGCCTGCCCGCGGAGAAGATGTGCTTTGAGACGAGCGCCAAGACGGGCTACAATGTGGACACTCTGTTTGAGGCGTTGTTTGATCTGGTGCTGCCCTCCATCCTGAGGAAGAGAAATGAGAACCAGCAGTCTCCTACGGTGGACCTGGAGGAGTGCAGGGGGGCCGGCAACAAGCGGGCCAGGTCTGCCTGCTGCTAGAGGCTGCTACCAGCAGAGACTTGTTTCTAACAAAGGACAATCTGCACACCAAATACACACTGTGATGGTACTACTTATTTCTCTTGACTGAGACCCGATGGCATTAATGATCTCCCAGTGACACAAACACGCTTTGTTGATTCTGTCAGAAAAAGCAGCGAGCGTTTATAGTGTCTGCTAACATTTATAGGAGGGGAGTAAACGTGTTACGTCATCACTCTGCGCTTTGAAACCTTCCACCACAACAACTGAAACCACACTAATCTCCCAAAAATGTGTCTGTGATCAAATAACACGCATAAGAAATCAATCACTGCTTTTTGTTAACGTTTTAGAATGTCACAAAGTTAACATCACTAATTGTTATGTGGCACATTGCAATGTGTTTATTATAGTTATTTAAGGTTTCAACAAATCATGTTTTCTTTTATGCTCTGTTGCTATCGTTAATACAGATCTTTATATCTTAAAGGCACATTTGGAACTTTTCAATGAGTGTAAATAGTTGATATACCGATTGAATTTTTAAATGCGCTGTCATAATAAAGATTTTTATTTTACATGTCTGTCTGATCTGCCAGATTGGTTTTGGATTGTGAGAGTAAAACAACACAATCAGAAGTATAACAAACAACGTTTAATCTTTACAATCCAATGAAATAATCATGTTATGAAAATTACCAAAATAGCATTACAGTTAATTGTAAGTATATCCCCAGCCTAATCAAACGAGCGACTGTAGGTGAAGTAGAAGATTTGACCTACTTTCTAAATTGTGTAAAATATTCAGGATCAGTGACCGCAGCCTGGATTAGCAAAGTTAGAACTTTGATCCGAGCTGTTTACATTCTGTCCTGTTGGCAGTTCAATAATTAGTAGATTTGTAAAGGAAAATGAGTGTGACATGAGTCGTATTAGATAAGACATGTTTTAACTCCTACGGACATGAGTCAACTTCATTCAGCGGGTATAAATACAAACAGAATCAGTGCATTGTGTGAACATAATGGCGTATGAAAAATGAAGAGCTACAGGAGATTTTGCAATGGTTGATAAATGCATAAAACGGATGAACAGCTTGAAAAGACTGTCTTATTATAAAAACAGGTTTTTTTAAGAGCAATTGAATAAAAGCAGGATAATACTGTCAATGGTATCAACCAACGATTGTTCAAGACGCATTCTTCAGCTGGCTGAGAAGCAGTGTTAGTGGCTTTATGGTGGGCTGTATACCCGAAACAATAAAATCATCTAGATAAACTAAAGCAGTGCATACACACACATGGGCGTCTTTGGTTCAGCTGTAGTGTACGGTCTCTGATCGTTTACAATGTGTCATCGTAGCTGAGGTAATAAGTTAAACAGTAAGCACCAATCCACATTTAACACAAAAATACTTATTTTCCCATAAAGCTGTTGACTTCATTATGGGGCTTCTCTTGTTTTTATCTACAGTGGGACATTTCACTCAAAGCTCGAGGCATCACAGTCGTTGCATATCTGAGCTCTGTGGCTCGGCGGGAAAGTTTTACATTGATTTGAATCGGTATTTCAGATCCCCCTTTGTTTGGTTAAGTACATGGATAGCAAGACGACACTAGACCACTGTCAATACAACAACTTGTTTGTGTGTCGGCGTTACTGGAGAGTCCCTCACAAGTTCTTCATGCAGACCTGGCAGCGGCTGATGCGTGACAGGAGCTGGCCTGCTTTGAGCGTCTCTGATGCCGGCGCAGTGTGGAACGACTGATCTACGGAGGTTAGCCAGAAACTGTTCTTGTTAGCGAAGTAGTGGCATGTGCCTTTGGCCCCGTTACACTCAATGAAGGGTGTTGTGCGGAAGTCCTCCAAGCAAGAACCGGGCGACGACAAGGACTGACCTCCGCCTTCATTTCCTGCTGCTGTGTGCTGTGGAGAACAAGGTGAGAGGGGAAGAAATGAGGAAGGTGTGAAATCAAACGTACACAAGAGTATTTGGTTACATGTAACACTTTAGAGGATACGTTTATTGATAATGTGATATTGTGTTTTTTCTTTTTGTCAACAAATCCCATAAAAAAAAGACCAAAATACCACATCATCCTGCTGCCATAAATACTAGCACGCCAAATCCTCAGCTGAAAATAGTGCCAAACAAATTCAAAAATGTACTCCTGTTTGTAAAGAAAAATATATATTTGTGACCCGTTTTTTTTATGATTTTCATCTTCGGTAAGAATGAATAAGATGGATGTTACTGCCACAGAGAGGGTAGGAAAAGGAATTAAGAGACGGACAAATGCATCGTTGGTTTTGTGTTTTTCATAGAATATTGCCAGCCTTGCTCGAGAAACTACACTGACTGTTATCAGGTATGATTTTACACATATGTTCGATTGCTTTATGGTGCAAAGACATATTGCTTGAGTTTCTGAAAGTAGCCCTATATAATGATAAATAGGAAACAAAATCCTGTAGAACAATGGAGGGTAGGAGGAAAAGTGGCGACTTCTTTGTAACAAGAGGCAATGGTTGTATTGAGAGATGTAAGCCTGAATGGGTCCACCAACAATCTAGTATTCATAACATCCTACACTTCCCACACTGAAAGTTGACGGGGCCTTTTCATGAGATGCTCCCTGTCTGGTAAAGACTTGCGTCTCCACATTCCCAGTTTGTAACGCAGGCGTTCTAGTCTGCAATGCAAGATGTTTTTATATTTCCCAAAGCTCCGCCAGAGCCACAGACTACATTAATCAACAGTTTATACAAGCTGAATAGTAGTAGCCATCATTAGTAAAGTGAAAATACATCGTGCCTATACATCTTTTGTTATGATAGTCTCATCAAGGTCTCACAATTGACAATGAAATCATAGTGACGCTTAAAATCCCGCACATAGCCATTTAAACACATTTATCTAGTAGGAAGACCAGAACTCACCATGAGGAAAGAGTAACCGATCCACAGGCTGCGCCAGCCAGCGGGACACTGTGGGATGGTGATGTCCTGGCTGTGGATCGCGATGGCAACTGATGGAGCTTCGCATACTGAGCAGCGGCTGATATACGGTTTGATCTCTCCCTCTTCTACAGGCATCATGGGAAGAGGAGCAGTTGTCGATAGCCAGTAGGACTTATCATTTCTGCTGGCATAGTAACAAATGTCTCCAGGATTGCAGTACAGGAAGGGCATGCTGTTGAACCGTGGGAGGCAGGAGCCAGCCAAACCTGCAAAGGACAAACCACCAAATTATACACATTTCAAACACACACAAAGCACACAATGACACACAATGAACAAATGGCATTAAATAAGACTGACATGATTAAACATTCAAAACAGATTCAAAGTATGAGAGAAAAAAGAAGCTATAGCGGAGCTCAATTTCTTAATCTTGCTTTAAACTGAACCTAGCAGCCACTGACAAGTATGGGATAATGGCAAATGCTAACATGTACCGTAAAACAGTAGAGAAGAAGAATAAAGTCAATTAACTGGTAATGTCAATTATCCAGCAACATCTACCTGAACATTAGCTAACATTGGCCACCATAAACTACAGGTCATACCAGACCAAGTCAAGCTGTAGCAGAAAAAAAACCCTGAAACCCAAAGGGTGAATAATATAACGTATGAATTTTTACTTCATACGTTATATGAAGTCCTATAACTTTAACGTCCTATAACTATAACGTTATATGAGTCCTATAACTTTTAACTTGTTATAGGAATGATGTGTTTTTTCTTCTTTTAAAAGTTACAGTCTTGTCTTATAACAAATAAGAGGACTTATTTTATCCTAAATAAACTACTTTCTGTTTTTGAAACAAGGTTTGGTTGGAAAATCTAATCCAGTCGTCCAGTCTATCTTTATTGTATTACCTGTGGAAAAAGCAGCACTGAAACAAGAGCAGGGATTACATTTCTCATGAATCATTTTCTGTTTTTTAGAACTTCTTAGTGAAAGAAGGTGAAATATAAAGCAGATCTTCACAAATAAGTTCTCCATTAAGCTGTGTTCTGCCTCTCATGCATAGTTTATTCATTTAGAGACTAAATGTGATTACACTTAACTGGAACACCCAATTGAATTAGACTTTAGAAGATGTGAGGACCAGCAGTGGAAATGAGTTGATCACAACTGAGAACACATGCTAGCATTGCCTCAGTACACAAGAGATGACCGTGAGATAGTGTAATGAAAAACAAGTCTGTCCTTTTCTGTCATCCGTCATGTATATTTATAGGACAGAATATTTTAAAAGGTCACTTTCTCTTTTTTCCAGCCCCATCATGCCATTAAAGCTCAATTTGAAATGTGAAATATAAGAGTGAGGACACCGGCTGGTCTAGATGGCCCTTCATCAAACTCTGCCAGCAGCGAGATGTGATGAGGCCGATGGCTCTGGAATGTCTTCGGGTTCATTGGATCACAATGTCTGTTCTAACAGGGCCGCACTGTAACAAGCTCACACTGGCATATGCCGAAGCTCACCATGACTTACCAAGATCCTGGTTGTGGGCCTTTTCCTGGCCCTCAAAGTACAGCAGGCTGTAGCCGTCCCACAGTTTAGACATACCCACAGGACACATGGGTGTGTGTTCTGATTGGCTGTGTTTCACCAGCAAGTAACCCACGCTGACGCTGCGGCCCGGCATACCAGGTAGCCCGGGGATACCAGGGTTGCCGCGGTGACCTATTGAGGAATGAACTAATTATCAATTATGTAATGCATTCATTCATGCTCGTACTGTACACACTTGATACACGCAGCACTGTGTAACATGGTTATAATATGTATCATGCAAGTCAGATTTCACTTGCAGAGATGTCCTCATGCATGTGGCTCTAACGCTGTCATAGCTTCAGTCAAACCATCTCTGCTACAATAATTACATAATGATATAAACAGTCCTTGTGGAACTCTTTAGTCCCCAGCGCAATGCTTTTAATGCTTATTTAGTCACTAAACCGACTCACAAAAAATAACAAGAAAAACGTCTTGGTAACTGGTTCCCTGCTTAGGAGTCTCCACCTACTTTAAATCTTTTAATCCAGGTTTATTAACCCTAATCCGAGTCTGCCCCACAGTGTCATACGCACCTTCCATGCCCTGCAGGCCGGGGTGGCCCACTTTTCCAAACTCTCCACGAAATCCAGGTGTTCCTGGTCGCCCACTAATCCCAGGCATGCCCTTCTGCCCACTGGGTCCTATGAAACCTGTACAGAGAGAGAATACGTGTCATCGGTGCTGGTAGTCAGAAAGTCAGTCTATATAATGATGTCATACTAAATGATGCATGATATTCATGTTTTATGCTTTAATTTGAATGGCCAGGAGCATTTATATTTAACAGTTATTAAAACCTAATTATTAGTTATTTACGGCTTTAAAATGTTACATTTTACACCATTTTGAACTCGTGTACATATCAGCCCAAAAGACTTGCTATAGTGGAATAATTACCTTATTATTTACACATATTACAGCCTTCATTTGAACATTTAATTCTTCGGATGCTCTCCAATTTGTTTTAACGCAGAGCAAAAACATGCTGCGATGGCAGGGGAAAGCCAAATTTTAGAGCTAATGCATGAGAACTGTGAGAAGAAGAGGGAGTGAGGCAGTGTGTGGATGACCCGTAACCAGATTACTATAGTTTATGATACGGCAGGACAGTGATGATGAAGGAAATGAGTGAGGATCTATTACATTGACCCCGCGGAGGTTCATATAAAATATATTTTAATAATATATATATTTTTAAATTTCCATTGCAGTTTAACAATAGGCCTACAGAAAAAAACAGCACTTCCTGCCCCACTGATACATGTTGCTGAGCCGGACATTTTTTAGGGATGCTCAACAACAAAATGTTTAATTAGAACAACTAACCTGAATCACCAGGGGGGCCATGTGGCCCTGGTTCCCCTTTGAACCCCTTTGGTCCATGGATACCACGTGGTCCTCCTGGGCCCCTCTCTCCTGAAATTCTGATGGGAATGGGAGGAGGACCCTGGTTTCCTGGAAACCCATGAGAACCTGCAGCACAGAAAGATCACGTAATGAATCGGACAAAAAAAACATAAAAGCACACGTCTGGTAACGAGTTAACAGTCTGTACGTTATATGAAAGTGTACAATTTACCTTGAGATCCAGTGTTTCCTTTTGGACCAGCTGGCCCTCTTTCTCCCTTCACACCAATAACACCAGGAACTCCCATTACTCCTTGCTCTCCTTTTATTCCTGTAAAAACGATATCAAGATTGTAGTACACAGATTGTAACTGGTGATCCTATTATCAAGCTGCAGACAGGTGCACGATATTACAGGCCCATACATAATTATCAGTTGAATGCCAGCAAAGCATGTATTACTTCCAACTTTCTTCTTTTCTTTGCAGTAGTAGAGTGCTGCAGGGATGAGGTTTTTTGTAGGCCAACACGGTTACCCTTGACAAAAAGCTCATGGGATATTTCCATTGGATTTGGGATTATCGCAGAATATAATCTTTGTCCAAACAAACGATACTACACGTTTTGTTCAGTAAAATAATCTAAAGTGAATGCAATCACCATGAAGTAAAAAGCTTTTTTAAGACACTTAAAAGCTTCCAAATTCATGAGTGGGGTATTTACTGATGCATTTTATGTGTTGAACAAAATTCAAATCTCTTGCTTGTGTTAACTAAAGACCTTATTTCAGGCATCTAACCAAAAACATGTTCAAAATACCCATTGAATTTGATATGAGGAAAACGGAAGTGCAAAAATGATGACTCAGGTTTTAGGACTTCTTGCAGCATACTATTTGTGGTATTTTAAGCATTCTGACATGTTTAGGTTATTTGACTATATACTTTATTTTATAGCTCATCATATTTTAGATACATGTGTTGTTTAATATGCTTTTTATTGATATGATGGTTTTATTAGTATGCTGAGTTGAATGTTGTCCTGTTTGTCTGCCCTATCAGCTCACCAAGGCAAGATCCTAATAACAGTTGTTGTTCTGGCAACAACGTTAACTCAACTGAACTGACAGCAATTAGTACAGGTACAGTGTTAAAATGTCTGCAGCAATAAGTGATACATCATTGCCAATTTATCATGAGAGAATACTGTGATAGTATGTCTCAAGCGACTATATCACATTATATTTGTTACTGATTATTTGTTCCAACTAGAAATCATCATCATAATAATAATCATCCATGGCCTGACACAACAATGGAAGTTTAAGATGTGCTACTGCAAACACTTCACTTGTCATTTGAACACAATTCTTGAAAATATCAAACAATTCATGCTTACCTTTCTTCCCAGAAACACCATTTGGCCCCCTGTATCCAAATGAACCTTGGTTTCCTTTGAATCCTTTCCTACCAGGGACTCCAGGAAACCCACCTGATCCCAGTACACCCTTTTCACCAGGAGGGGCATCTACACCAGGAAATCCTCTGTCTCCAGGGAAACCTGAGAAACAAATTTAGGATTAGCAAATATAGATAGTTTATAAAACAAACAAGAATTCCCCAGCATCAAAACCAGTCTGAAGTGACAGTTCAGTTCTTTGATTACTTCAATAATGAATTTTAAACATCAATGCATCCAGACAATTATGCAGAACCTAATAACCAAATTAAGTTACACTACTGGCTTTCTTAATGCTGAAAATGTTACTTTCTAGGGGTGTAGAAAATATTGCTACACTTGAGTAATATATCCCCTTGTCTACAGTAGTGCAATATATTGAATCGTAACCCCTGTATCACGATACGTATCACATCGCCAGATTCTTGCCAAAACACAATACTTTCCTCTATTGATTCTACAGCTACTGTGAGTTATAGTAAAATACAGTTCCTACTGATAATTTGAATACTACTACAGTTGCTGTTGCCATTGACACAATTACAACTATCAACTATAACTGCTGCTATTCCACAACCAGATGTTCCCATCTGACCAGGAATTTAACTGCCAACTCACCAGCTACAAGCCTGCTTCTCTCACCTTAAGGGAGCTTTAAAAAAATGCAATTTTTCACTTATTAAAATGAGTATTCACTGAATATGAGTTCTTGGTTTTAATCACTAATTAGCTTTTTTAAGAAGTGAGTGATTTCAGTCACAGCTTTGTATAAAAAAAAAAAAAGGAAAGGGGAGAGAGATTAAGCTCTGGTTCTTTTAACAATGGCCTTCTTTGATCCCACTGTATCTTCTCACCTTGGTACCCATTAGGTCCTATAGAGCCAGGGTCACCACGGCGTCCTGGTCTGTCTGGGGTCCCGCTTGGTCCTTCAGGGCCGCGGAATCCTGGCAGTCCAGGTTGACCATGGTCACCTGAACAAGTAAAACATGGGATTGTTTCAAGTCTTAAGATGGTGAAACCCAATAACAACATATGTTATGTGTTGTCGTGCATCACTGGTTCTCTTATTGAGAGCTCAGCAGGTTTCTGAGATGCCATATTAATGTAGAAAGAGTATGGAGTAATGGCTAACCTAGAGGTCCTTGAAAGCCTTTCAAACCCGCTGTGCCAGGAACACCTGGCTGGCTGTTGGGGTCGCCACCCTCTCCTTTCTCTCCTTTGCCTCCTGGTTCCCCAGCTGATCCAGTGGTATCCAGACCTGATTAAAATATGAACAGTAAACATTTGTCTAACTCCTCAGGGCTTTACGTAAGAGAAAGAATTAGACATGGTTTCTACTGCACTTGATGTAGTGAAAAACTTAGAAATATACATTGATTGAGTTTACAATTACAAAAGTGTTTCGTCATTACTGAAAGCATGGATTATAACAATGAATATTAGTGACTAAATAAGCCGCAATTAAAGTTAAACAAACATACTTAGGTATTATTTCTTCAGAGTTTAACACCCATAAAACCCATGCTGCTACATGAGGACTGTATAGAGGTGTGGTTTAATCAGATTTGATTGACAGTGACCAAACAAACCACCACCGCCACCAACTGTCGTCAATTCAAATGTTGCTTAATCCTGATTGGAGCACAGAAGTATGTGATTTCTCCATTTTCTAACAAAACCTGCCCCTGAGAAGAGTCCGTCTGAATACAGAAGTCTCTCATGAGAAATAACAAAAACTCCTATAACTTGCAGTACCGTGCAGACAATTGTATTGTTCATGTTGGAGCCCATTATTCATAGTATGAGTCTGAGAAAATACATTGTATGGCCTTTAAGCTGTACGTAATCTATATGAAACAGTATCTTTAAAAATGCACAGAAAGATTGTTTTTATGAATTGGGTTGAATACCTGGTGTTCCTGGGATACCCTTTTGTCCTTTCAGTCCATGTAATCCATAAAGTCCCTTCAGGCCAGGGAAACCTGCACACATTTGCATAGTTCAGATGGAGGAACATGGTGGACAACAAGTATGTAGTTTAAAGAGAAAGAAAGAGAAGATGCTGGTCTAGTTATGTTACCTTTGTTTCCTGGGAAGCCAGGAAAACCGGGATGTCCATCTTTTCCAGATGGTCCAGGAAAGCCTTTCAGACCTTGGTTACCAGGAGTTCCCTTTTGTCCATCAGAGCCTGCAGGAAACAAAAATGTTGTGTACAAGTTGCAATGTAATTCTGCTACAATGTCCAGTATACCATTAAATAAGGGACGTGAATGGGAGTCTCTTACCTGGGGACCCTCCTGTTCCTGGATCACCTGGCTCTCCCCTTTTCCCCTCGATTCCATCAAAACCAGGCAAACCACGGTCCCCTATTTGTCCAATTAAACCTTTCTGGCCTGAAAAGGAGGTATCAAACATCTCATATCACCCACAAATGAGCCTCTAATTGTTCAGTGGTGCCGATCAACACCAGAAGAGAAGAAACAAAAGCTGTATGAACTCATATTTGTACCTGGTTCTCCTGGAAGGCCATGCTGTCCTCTCAATCCGGTGGTTCCTGGAAGGTCTATGCGCGGGCCTTTCTCACCTGTAATCAAAATTTTCATCACAATCACTTTATAATATGTACCCAGATCTCCATCCGTCTGGAGTTTGAGTTTGAGGCGGTACCTTTGAGTCCCCTCCTTCCTTTGTCTCCTGATGCTCCGTAGGCACCAGGACTTCCTTTAACTCCCTGAAAACAAATGAGCAATTGATTTATCAATAGACTATATCATGTTTTCATGAGATGTTGCAATGAAAGAAATATATTGAATATTTATTTGTAGCTACAAAACATTACACAAACAATGGCAGAGTGAGAGCCATAATCGCAAGTTGTAGACTTAAAGGGATACTTTAGCAATTTAGTACTGCATTTTCATAAAGTAAGGGGACACGCAGAGACAGATAAAAAAAAAAGAATATTCAAATTGAAGAGGTCAGGATATCTTCAGATCACTGTTTCCAACCTTTTCTATATTGCAACTCATAGTTTTTAGACCCTCACTGCCTCTTTAACACCTACTTAAACACAATGTGTCTGGCTACCTAGCAAACACAAGTTCAGTATTCACTCATTTTTAGCTCTGTTTTGGTCTCCACCAACTCCTGAGGTAAATATCTGTCTCTTTATCATTAACTTTGGCCCTCTGACGTTTGGTTCTGGGCAGGAAGTGTGTGCTAGGTTTTTATAGCTTTTTCGCTAAAAACAGTGGCCTGCTGCGGCTATGAGAGTGAAGCAAAATAGTAACGCTGAGGGTTGTAAAACCAAAACAACAACCCGAGACACTGAGGAGTCGGGTGATAATTCTCTACGAACAACCCCTTTCATACACAAGTACCCATGTGTTTAAAAATATTGATTATAGCAACTTTAAGTCTCAAGGCAAAGCAGAGATACTTATTAACTTTGGAAAACTCCCTTAAGCGCTAGAAAAGACATTATACAAGTGTTTTTACAAGCTGAGTTTAAGTCCCCTTGACCGGTAAACTGAGTGGCTCTTTAATGCAGAATAATCAACATGGACTGACAGTATGGCTCTGCTCACCCTGTTGCCTGCCATTCCCTCAAAACCAGTAATTCCTCGATTTCCAGTTAGGCCGGGCATTCCTTTTATCCCCGGCAACCCCTCTGCACCCGTATCTCCATGGTAACCTTTCTTATTGCTGGGGTCTCCAGGAAGACCATGAGTTCCCTCGTAGCCCGGCACACCGGGCAAACCCTTAGTACCTGTGGAGCAGAGTAGAATGTGAAGAAGTGAGGCGTGAGAGGATAGGAGAGGTGAAAAGGAAAGAGTGACTGATATGAGATTGGAGCTGCTCACCTCTCGGTCCAGTAAAACCTTGATTTCCATATTGTCCGTGGTCGCCCTTTGCTCCCTTCATGTCAACAATCATCTGGGCGGGGATGTGAGGCTTATCCCCGGATGGCCCTCTCAAACCACGATCACCTGGCAGAGATGGTAAGTCAAAGAGTTAATTCCACTTAAGATCCACTGGGATCCCAATCATTTGTATGACAGAACAGTCTCACCTTTCTCTCCACTTCGACCCTTCACTCCTTTTACGCCAACTTCACCCTGAACTCCAGGTTCTCCACCGAACCCACTGAAGCCCTTCACCCCTAGATTACCCCTGTTCCCCTCAAAACCTGACATGCCGGGAGAGCCTTTGATTCCTGGGAAAGAGAGGGACCATCAGACCTTCACTGAAAAAATTAACTCTTCTGACCAAGGCTAGGCTACATAGATTTTATATAATTGTATGTTTAATTGGATTTAATTGGATTACTGGATTATATTTTCAAAGTAAATATCTGAGAAACAAACCCTTTATTCCTGGAAGTCCTGGACGTCCATCTGCACCCGACTGTCCCACTTCACCTGATGGGCCAGGCTCTCCAACGACACCATCATCACCGTACTTCCCCGGGATGCCTTTTAATCCTATCGGACCTGGAGGGCCTGGGTCTCCTTCAGTTCCCCTCTCTCCAGTGAAACCTGGTGAGCAGGATGCCAGAAACAAGAACAGGGACATCAGACATGAACAAGAACATTTCTGAGGGAGAGTGTGTCGCTGTGCATGCTAACCTGGCTGTCCAGTACTCCCACGTGGGCCAGGTAGACCGGCTTGTCCAGGATCACCAGGGTAGCCGTACTTGCCTGCTGGCCCAGGTCTCCCCTCCTCCCCCTGCAGGCCTAGAGGGCCACTCTCACCCTTGAAGCCGATCATACCAGGCATGCCGGCCATTCCTGGAGGAACGAATGAATAAGAACTTTAGATAATAGCTTATTCTTCCAAATGATGCCACTAACACTGGAAGTAAGTCAACAAGGCAAAGAGACAGGTAGCTTAAATAGACTGTAATGTTTGAATATAAGTAAGTGACAGAGTGAGGGCATTGCTAACCTGGATAGCCAATCGGCCCTGGATCACCGATAGAGCCTTTATTCCCTTGAACCCCAGGCAATCCTTCGTCACCAATTGGTCCTGGCGATGCTCCAAAAATCTCTCCATGAACACCCTTCTCACCTTGCGCCCCGTACCGGCCGCTTACACCAGGCACACCAGGGGTTCCTACTGAACCTTTGCTGCCTGAAACCCCCAAGGCTCCACGGGGGCCGGCAAAACCTATATTAGAAAAACACTTAATGTTAATTTAAAAAAAATATCTGGACCAATCAAAGATGAGATCATCAATTCTATCTATCTGGCTGCTGCCCGTAAGTCTTTTCTTGTCACTTCTTACCTGGTGGTCCAGAACGGCCACCAAAGCCTTGATCTCCTGTTTCTCCTTTTTCTCCGATTGTTCCAAATGGACCCTGTGGTCCTTTTTGGCCCGGAGGACCTGTTGGTTCCCGAAATAAAAACAGGGTGTCAAAAATGACTCAAAGCAGGAGCCCTGAAGTCAACATTCAGCAATATTTTTTTGTTGTGTTACCTGGGAAACCTGGTAGTCCTCTGGGTCCTGGAGGTCCAGGCAGCCCAGGTGGTCCAGGAAAGGAATCGCAAGGACCTGAGAGTAAAATTGTATTTAGGGCAACATCATGGTTGTATGTAAAAGTTTAAACTGTTTATGTGGAGTGTTTTTCCCGACATGGCATCTTCATTACATTAGCTGGTATCGCATTACACGAAATCGCAAATTGTAAACAATTTAAAAATCGTCATGCACACAAGCCAAATAATCCAGAAGCAAAAGCACAACAGAGTTGTTACAAAGAGAGCAATATGGTGAAAACATTATTATACCAGCTACCTGTTACATCCACCTGTCCTCCATCTCCTGTTGGACTACAGCCGCCTTTCAGTTGCAAATGAGAGAGGATGAAAGAGAGAGAGAGAGAGAGAGAGAGAGAGAGAGAGAGAGAGAGAGAGAGGCATTCGAAACAGGAGTTACTCAAAAGCACAAGCATTATCTCAAACAAGCCTCGCTGCAGCTTGTTTGAGGGATGCAGCCCCTGCATCAAGCTGACATCAAGAGGCGAAGAAAGAAAAGTAAATAAAATGGAAAAATATACTCGTCATGCTTCCTCCTTTTTTAATCACAAGCTATTAATGTTCATTCCCATTCCTCACTGCTTTTGCATATTAAGAGAGGAGAGGTAAAATTAAATACTTAGTAGAGTAAAAAATGGTCAAATATTTGTAAAGACAGTGAAGGAGAAATGTGCATCACCATATTGAGGTTAAATAAAAAGGACAGAAGGAGGCAGTCAGCCACCTCTCACCTGGGGTGCCAGGTGTTCCTGGAACTCCATGATAGCCTGCGAGGCCATCGTCACCAGGTAAACCACGTTGGCCTTTGAGCCCTCCAATGCCTGTCCCGTCTGTCCCAGTTATCCCGGGTGCACCAGTTCGACCAGGCCGACCTGGGAAACCTTTGTCTCCCACGTCTCCTCTGGGACCTTCTCCCTGTTGACATCAACCAGCATCATTATACTGTCGGATAGAGTTCATTTGTCATCAGGGGAAATGAGCAAAAAGAGATAATGTTACTTTGAATATAACGCTAATATGAAACTGCCAATATGGACTCCAGTGGACTCACTGGAAGACCTCGGCTCCCAGGGATACCAGGCAATCCATTTCGGCCTGGAGCACCCAACACTCCTGGCTCACCATCTCGCCCGTGATCCCCTGGATCTCCAGGATATCCTGTAGGGTACACACGTACACACACACACACACACACACACACACACACACACACACACACACACACACACACACACACACACACACACACAGACATACACACACATAGACATACACATACGATCAGTACAGCGTGCACAGAAACAGGGGGATCACTGTCTGTTTTCTGGCCCACTTGACCAAAGGTGCTGATCTGAAATGAAACCAGGTACACTGCACCTTTCTGTGAGGCCACAGTCGCGTTCCCTTTTCGACCCCGCAGACCTGGCAGACCGCTGACCCCAGGAGATCCCTGTGAGACAACACAGCAAAGTGTGAGGAAACAGAGAAGTACTCAAAATGAACGAAGGAAAAGAAAGAATGGAGATGGCTTGTTTATTCTTACAGGCAACCCGTCCTCTCCTTGGGGACCTGGCTCGCCTAAATCACCCTCCTGACCAAACTCTCCAGTCATCCCAGCATCACCACCATCACCAGCAGGGCCAGGTAGCCCCGGTGAAGAGTTTACCACAGTGCATTCACACACCCCGTGATCACCTAAATGTTCACAACATTGCACCCACAGGTCAGAAACATAGAGTGTTATAGAGTATATTAATATGAATTTAACTGATTATTTTACTCAGGGTGAATTTAATGGAGGAGTAAGTACTTCAGAAAAATATATCTTTCTATGTTATTAATTTAAAATATATCATAAATCTTCCTCAGCATGACTACAGCACCTTTCCCTCCTTTAAAGCCTGCATTGCCGGGCCTTCCTCTTCCACCAGGAGCCCCTTTGAAGAACTCAGCCCCTAGAGACGAATAGAAACAAATAGAATCACAGTAAAGGTATAGATTAGTATGAATAGTAACATTCGCTCACTCACTCACTCATTCACTCATTCACTCACATGTTCCTTTGGGTCCTGGAGGGCCCCTGGCCCCCGGGCGCCCGTTGGAGCCTGGGGGTCCTGGACTGTCAGCAGGGTGTCCAGGTTCCCCTGATTGGCCTTTCTCTCCTGGCTCCCCCTTTATACCAAATGGCCCCATGAAATCCCAAACTGACAGATACAAAAGGAGATTAAAAGGTGATCAAAGGTTTAACTTATCTTGGAGAGGAGCATTGTGATTGTTTCCTTTCCTGCTAATGCAGCCACGTTGTGACCATGGTATATTGTGTCACGTGTAAAGTAGCCTAAATGTTTTGAAAAAAATGATATGTTGTACTACTATTGCAAAGTCACAAAGGGAAATATAAAGACTAATGGATGGTTTGTATAAAAAATAATCTGGAACGAACCTCATGTACCTTGTAGAGTAGGCAGTCTGAAATCTATCTGAGGTTTCTACTGGAATCTTCTACTAGAATCTTAAATTGATTTCAGGGTGATTCTATTTTAAGATCTACTTCACACATGCCTCATAGCCTCTTCTCCCTATGTAGTATTATAAGTAGTATGTGTGTTTAGTCTGTCCACCTACCAAGTCTTTGTAATACAGTTTTTTGGTTGACTCCACTATTTTACATATGACACATAATATCATGTATTATGTAAGTTAATATTGTCATTATGTCTCTTATATCATACTGTGATTTTTGAAGTTTCTGTTGATTTTCTTCTTATGTGGGGCAAGAGTCTAAAGATAGAGAGTGTCATATGATGTACAGACTGACAACTTTGTGATTTTGTGATATGTGTAAATTAAAATGACCTCAGACTGTAACCATTGCAGGTGTCATATAGGCTACTGGTCCCTTTACTTGTATGTGGATGAATCTCTTGGCATAGCTTCGGTTTACAGACCTAGTTGCTGTGTTTCAGAGGCGGGGCGTCCCGGGGGTCCGGGGAACCCTTGGTCTCCAACCGGGCCCCTCTCTCCCTGCGGACCCTGCTCACCAGGAGGACCGGAAGGACCAGCTTATCAAAGTCAAAGCATAATAAAAAATAAAAAACATTCATTAGCATCTTATGCTCATAGATGACACTGCTTGTAATTGCTTTAATCCATTCGTATGTAGCTCTGTAACACATTATACATGAAGGATTATACATAGTTCTCTCCTGTTATATCCTCATTTGAATACTGTAATAATAATAACATAGATAGTTCTGTTTGTTTCATACTTCTGGAATACAAACAAATAATATTCTGTTCTTCTCCTTTGAGAAATAATTGGAAGACATCGTTCCCATGTTCGGCGCAAGGGTTTATTGCCACATTAGTTTCTTTTCCAATGTATTTAGTCCTTAAAGTACCCACAACCTCTTTCTTGAACACTTCTGTTTTTGCACGATAGTGTGACCTTGAAGTTCAGTAATGTCATTAAGTTCCCCACAGACTTTCACTTTATGTCAGCAACTATTTTTCTCATAAGACATGTTAGCACGTGTCAGGCAGTTGGTTTTATCTTCAAACTATTTCTCTTTTCTCTTGGCTGATTATTTGAGTTTCTCTGGTATAAATCATCTTACCTGATGGAGACCAGGGCCAAAGGGATCCTGATGGTATCAGTTCTCCTGGGTCACCTCTGTCTCCCTGAAACACATTAACTTAATGTCACTCTTTCAGTATTCAGAGGCTGCAGTTTCACTTGTCATTTTAATGACGGAGATCACAAGCTGGATGTGCACACATGGCTTCAGAAATCACTGTGACACATATCCTGTTATTCTTTTATGTCTGTTTTATCTCTTGTTTTCCTTTTAATTTCTGAATCTTGAGGCTGGATTAACACCCGCAAGGTTCAAGAAAGATTTGAATCAGATAATAATGTGAACAAAATGTTGTTTTTTAAAGAATAAAGGCGCAATATAGCATGTTAATTATGCCATTTCCCCAGGATTATTGACAATATAAAACCGTATGTTGAACAACCCATTCGGGTTAGATTCCACTTACGGGATGCATAGATTCATGACCCCAGTTCAGGGATAATCAAGTGTATTCTCACCTTGAAACCATCTCTACCTGTTGTCCCTTGTTCGCCGGTATCCCCCTGAAAAACAGTTGTCATCATTATGAAAATCACATTTAATTTGGTAACACAATAATGATGCAACATCCCTCTTTTTTCACACATGCATACCCTTGGTCCAGGACGCCCTTTTGCGCCAGAAAAACCCTAGAACGGCATAAACAGCACATTATATTAATTCAACACACAGATGGAGGACAGTTCGTTAGTGAAATACGTAGAGATGTGCCTGTGCTCACCCGTGATCCAGGCATGCCCTTCACACCAGTTTCTCCTTTGTTGTCAGCCTGAAATAAAGCAAAAGAAAAGATGAGTGGCGGGACTGACATGCTCAGACGTTAATGTGTGTCTATGTATGTATATATGTGCATGATCGTTCATGAGTGATCACACACCAGATCTCCTAATTCTCCTTTCAGACCTTTCTCTCCAAGAGGTCCCTAAAATAATGAAAGAGGAGGATATTATTGAAGCTTGTATCAGTGTCTGTATCACTCATATTGATATTTCAGATTTCAGAGACCATCTTTGAACATTACAACGCGTTAATGAATAAAGACGAACATGTTGAACATGTACAGACCGAGGGGGCTTGAACCAGCTGATGAGTAGAGTTTCCTGGATGCCCTGGTGGTCCGATGTCCCCCTGTGGTGGAAATAAGAAATGCATCAAAAGTCAGCCAGCTCAGAGAGAAACAAATCATCATCTAGTTCTTTTACTAAAGTAAAGTTACCACAGTTTCAAAATACTCAGTTACATGTAAAAGACCTGCAGTCCAAATGCAACTTAGGTAAAAGTACAGAAGTGCAGCAGCAAAATGTACTTAATATTAAAAATAATGAAGAAAAAGTAGTCGTTAAAGCAACAAAAAAAAAAATGCTGCTGTGACTGACATTATTAGATTGTTTATGCTGATGCTGGAATGTGTAAGCTGCATTTTACTGCTGTAGCTGGTCATTTACAGCTAAGCACCCCCCCCGAAAGGGTCACAAGATAAGTCTGAGGGGTCATTTATTTTGTCTTTAAACAGTTATTTGAATGAAACCATGTAAGAAGTTCAAAAGGGGAAATGTCTCTTTAGTGGAACAACTCAGATAACTGTGACAAGGGGCTCCCACACTGTTTTCTTTTGTAATTTGTAAAAAGCAGAAATTGTTATAAATCTCAGATTTTATCTTTAAAATGTAATTATAATCTATGAGTTTGTCATATGTTTTTTCAATGGAGTTTATTTCAAGGGCCCACTTGTTCTCAGGTCATACATGAAACAAAAAATAAAATACCCCACTAGAAATATTTTAAATTACACCTTTTTAGACCGTTTGATCGACTTGAGCAATGGGGTCTGTCGTCTTACGCGTAAGTTTTGTAAGATCTGAGAATCTTAACAACTAAAACAGTCTTCAATTTGCTGACACTGTCGCTGTGTGAGCACTGAGCAACGCCTGCACTTTTGCACATGCAGGCACTACACAAAGGATAAAGGCCAGGGGTCTCAGAGGAAATGCACGCACGGCAAAACATATTCAGATTTATAAAACCTTGCGCACACCATTCAAGCGCGCAATTTCCTTTTATAAAATCCAAATGAACCTGTAAATGTGCGCAGCTGGTTCGGCCTCACATCCCACCTTCTATTCGCCCACATTCAACCATAAATGGTCAATGCAAAGCACCTCATGAATGTTGATGCATTGAAATGAGCCTGCTGATCAGTGGGTCTTTGCGGTGTATTACGGAGACTACAGAGAGGAAGAACACTCATTCCCTCCTAATTCTTCCATTTACGCAGTAATAACAGTGCCAGAATATCCATCGTGCAGCATAACACATCACCAGTGTCACCATAGTATTTATATGTTTACAGCAATCAGACTGATTGCTTCTAAAATGATCAAGACAATCGGTGGTATCCACCACCCTGGATATCATTTAAGAAAAAAGGAAGTTTGATATGTGAAGTTTGAAGATGTTTTCTTATGGCATTATGATCAGGACTGATAATGACGATATCAGAGTTTCCGTACAGGTGCGCACATTCTCCTGTCAAGTTTGTTTTATAGACCACAACTTTTGCGTGGGAAGTCGCAACGGTTATAAATGAGACACCAGGTGTGTTTGTAGTTTCAATAGTTAACTACACAAAAATAGAAAAAAAGTAAATTAACTACTCAAATCACATATGCAAATATGAATGTAGTAGAACAAACAGCAAGCTACTGCAAAATGTAGTTAAACTACTAGTATAACTACATGTAGTTCACCCCAACAGCAGAAGTGGCATTAAATGAAAATACTCAAGTAAAGTAAAATGATCTCAAAACTGCACTTAAGCATAGTAGTTAAGTAAATATACTTCAATCATTGCATAGGAAAGTAAAGATGAAGAGCTCAAGCTGAAGTGGATCAGATGACTTAAGACCGAAATTAATTCAGGATGTTCTCTGCAGCAACAGCAAACCATTTTGTTGTTATGGCTTTTGCTTTACAGAAATGCATGTAGACTTGACTGATAGATATTAGCAATGAATAATACAAACAGGGTCACTCACTTGCTCTCCTCTCAATCCCTTCAGCACATTGGTCATATTACCCTGCCCAGAAAAACAAAACAACACTTGAAGTTGCATTCCTAAAGTGAAGTTCCTGTTTGATAAGATTTCATGCAGTATTCATACATCACGTTTCTATTATATTACATTAAATATATATCATTGTTGCCTTACCTTTGGTCCACGGGGACCGGGAGGCCCTGGGGGACCCTAGAAGAAGACACAAACAGGATCCTAATAAGCACTTTTCATCATGATAGATGGAGCGTTAAATGCACACACACACACACACACACACACACACACACACACACACACACACACACACACACACACACACACACACACACACACACACACACACACACACCTTCGGTCCTGGTAAGCCTCTGGTACCCTGCCATCCTGGGTTTCCTTGAGGCCCCTGACAAAAATCAAATAAAAAGGCAGTGGAAGAGAAAGATTGCAACAACAGAAATTTTTGTTGTGACAAAATAATATGTAAAAACCATTGTCTGATCATGTCTCAATGAAAAGCATCGAATAGTTTGAATTATGTATCTTACAAATATTCCGTTGTTCCCTGGTGTGCCTGGGTCTCCCTGTGGAGGGATGGTCAGAGAGTCATTAGGTTAATGAGCTATATACTGTATATATACATATATAATTTTGTTACAGCAATATCAAGTCACTTATGAAAAAGCCAGGTGTGGTGTTCCCTCCTCTTCCTCACCCTGAAGCGCTCCATGTACACACTCAGCTCCAGAGAGTCTCCCTTCTGTCCCTTCTGGCCTGGTTGTCCCTGAAGAATGAAAACAAAAAGAGAGTCATTGATGGTCACTGAGAGGAAATCAAACACTCTGTATTATATAAATCACTATCCAAGTGTGGAGTTGCTCTTACAGGAAAACCAGGTGAGCCGTTATAGCCGTGTTGCCCCGGGAACCCTGATTCTCCCTGTGTCCCGTTACAACCGTCTGCACCTGGCTTCCCCCTGGGTCCAGCTTGTCCTGGGTGGCCCTGCAGAGCGAAAGTCAATTCAGAACAGAACAGTATGAACACATCGCAGGCAGAATCAATACAGTGAGCTGCTCTGGCATTCATCCAGACTGCTGGATGGACTTACAGGAATGCCATCGTTTCCAGAAAACCCAGGAACGCCGCTCATTCCCTACGGAGCAACAAGAACCACAAATTAACCAAGAGAACAAAGAAGAGTGTTGTGACTTTTAACAATTGGATTAAAAAGAGAAGGATATTTTACCACATTGCCTTTTGGACCTATGATGCCACTACGGCCACGGTCACCTTTCTGCCCCTTCGGTCCTTCAATCCCAAGATCACCTGGTCTCCCCGAAGGCCCCTGGGGGCCCTGAGCACCAAGAGCCCCAGGGGGACCCTGAGATTGGAGAGGTAGAAAAAAAATGTCAACTTCATGTCAAGGATGTAACACACCAAATAAACTTTGCATTTCATCTGAATCAATTATCCATTGATCTCAATTCATCAATGATGTCATTGGTGTTAGGAGTTTATCAAAAGTTAGGTTTACATTGGTGATATGTGGGGTTACAAAAAAGTAAACCTACCTGTTAAAAGATGGAGAAGAGAAGATTTGAAAAGTGTTTTCAACACAACCAAAGAATCACAACAATGCAACAAGAAGTACGACAAACCATGAGTTACATTTATTTCTCATATTTTTCGGCTAATTCCCTCCCCATCTATTCATTTTTGTTTGTATTTTCCGATTGCATCACAAGGGGGAGACCGACACCTTTGTTTCTAGTGAAATCCTCTCCTTCAGCACTCATGCTCTCTACACCCATCCAGTGGTCAAACAGCATAAATGTCCCTGTCAGCTGAAAGATAAAAACTAACTCAGGTATATAAAAGTCAACAAAGCAATGCAACTAAATACATAAATGTGAACAAACAGAAACATCTCAAGAATACATTTTTAAGTCACAGAACCTCTTTTTATTTTTATTTTGTTATAGACAGAATGAGCAGACAGACATAACTTCATACACTCTTCTCTTAGATATTATTGTTTTTAGAATCAGCTTGGATAGTGGTAACAGATTAATCTGCATTACTGAATTTATTTTCCCCTTTTTTTTTTTTCTTACACACAACTGAAAGATCATTTAAGACCCCAAACACATGTTATTCCATGACATGCCAGATAGAGCAGTGAGAAGATTAAGTTAAGGTAGATAACGCCAGCTTCTGCTGTCAAATATCTCCTCAATGAAAATAGACACTCATGTTAGCCAAGCAAGTTTGAAAGGCAAAGCAAAGGGCTGTTTAAAGAAGATTTTGATTGCTGACTTTTTTAAACTACAGACAGCCCCCTAATCTGCAAGCTAAATATACCAATTTGATTATGATACTCAGAGTGATGAAAGAGAGAAGACAGGGACGCAGATAGGAAGCAGGGAAATATGAGTCTGTCTGTGGCGGAAGTATGTTTCTGTTCTCCAAACCAGACCTCATTTTTAAATATCTAATTTGTATCTCCTAATAGATGGATAGATTTGTGATGTGTCTGCAGACTTGGCAGTAAAGTATGTGTCCTCTCTTCACCTGCGTCACCAGAATCGCTTCTGCATGTTGACAAGGAGAACAAGGAATAGAAACAAACACACGCCACAAAAGTGTGATGAATATTGAGGAGGTGGTCAGTGCCGTTGGGGTGTGAGACGACAAGGAGCTTCAACCAAAAGATCAGGTCGAACAGGTGCCTCAAACACAGACACATACAAAATATCTCAGTTTTATGGGCGATTTACATCTGCGGGGGACTGGACACGGCCAGGGGAGAGACTCAAGGGGTGCTGAAATTATACAAGGGTTGGAGGGGTAGAAACAGAATAATATAATATATGCTTTTACAAGTGTTGAGGGTGAAGCTACCATGGGAATTGGGCGTGTTTGCATGGTCTCGGAGTTCAGGGGGTCAGTAAGTGATGAACTCTTTGGGGGCCACACAGTGTTCCTGTGAGAACCAACAAACAGAGTGATGTTGCTTTTCCCCAGACACAAAAATGCTCAGCGCCTTGTTAAATGAAGCTAGAGCCAAGGGGTCTCGAAGGAATTAATAAAACTGCAGAGAGCCTAAACAATGTCAGACAACAATTCAAACAAGCTCACAGACAAATCAGATGCAGATAGCGAGAGATAAAGCATCACTTGAACTCGTTGCTAGCTGTGTCTGCAGTACATGCAGCCTGGGTGTGTGTGTGTGTGTGTGTGTGTGTGTGTGTGCGCGCGTGTGTGTGGTGGTCAAAGCTTTGTCTATGGGTGGCTTTTTAAAACAGGAGGAGTGTGTTTTGTCTTCAGTCTCGGCACTGCAGCTGTTGCTTAAAGAGCAGACAACAGTCCTGTCAAAACAACTCCCAACCTCGCCTAAATAATGGGCAGCATGTCATACAGTGTGTGCTGTGAATTTTTCCATAATTTACAGATGAGAACTGCTTAAGGACTGGACTGATTATTCGGTCAAGATATGTTAACGTCAATATAACTTGCCCACATTGGCGGTGGTACCAGAGCTTTAAGCACTACCGAGTTGTTATAGATAACCGAGATAAAACAGTGTTCGTCATGCAGTGTTTAAAGCTAGGGTTGATAATCTTGGTACTAGCAAGGGTACGATTTTAAAAATAATTTGTTCGATTCTACAAATGATGTAGCCTGTCCAGTCATTATATTTGGTGCTGAATGAAATGACTGGACAGGCTCATTACAGTCCTGCGACGGCCAAAGATACCAGATTGTTTTGTCAGAACTTTGGATACATTAATTGCTGTCGGGTTAAAATGAGAATTTCAACAAAAATAGTTTTGAAGATTACAAATACATTCAAAGTTCAGATATGGAAATAAACTAACATTTGTTTCCCATGAAATTTCATGTTCTTTATTATTATGGTGGAAAAAAGCGCCCCAGGCACATGAGGGCAGGTGAACTCTACCAATACACACTTCCAGTTGTAAATCATTTATCCTAATGAAGAGAAAATGAACCAAGCCGACTAATTTTCTGAAGACAAATGGTTCTGTCAAAGTAATAAATTGCTATTATTCACACAGAGAGAGAAGTAAAACATAATGACAGCGGGGAGAAGCGGAGTGAGTCGTAATTCATGCGCGTGTGTGTGTGTGTGTGTGTGTGTGCATGTACGTGTAAAAGCATGTAAGTGCACTGTCTGAAGCACTCGCATGGTACACTGGTCTTTATCTTTCTGCATGGCTTAAACAGAGAGCTGATTTTAGCAGTCTCCTTTTAATGCTGATAACGGGGGAGATGTTTTTAAATGCATACTTGTGCGTGTGTGTGTGTGTGTGTGTGCGTGTATGTGTGTACTTGCAACACCAACAGCTACATATGCTGTATCTACTGCACACAGAAATTAAATGGTACAGCAGGAAACTGTTAAGCTAGTCCTGAAGAGGACATTTTTCACAGATATAACATCACAAGCACATAATGGGTCCCTCATGAGTGACTTTAGTTCCATCATTAAAGACAGAATGAGAAGGATTTTTTCGAAAAAACAATGTATAGACTCAGAAAGATAATCCCCCTCAATCATTACTTGTGACCCAGAACAAGTGTGTGTCTGTGTCTGTATGTGCAGATACCCTGCCCTCTGCCTGGGTCTTCTTATTTTGCTGTGTTCGAGACGTTTCTGGACGATAACCTCTATTAAAACGTAGCGACCAGGTGCCAGATTGTAAGCACACATCCAAGGGGAAACTACGAAAAATGGTGGACACATTGCCATAAAAAACGGAAACAGCCAAGTGGACAAAGCTCAATCCAAAACGAGAGTGAATCTGAGGCCTTCACCCGTTGATGAGCACCGAGGAGAAAAGGCCAACTTCCTATGTTGTGTTTATAAAACACAACTGACAAATCACACTCATTCTGCCTTAAAAAATACTAGTAGTTCCTTATAGTTTAAGGTAAAAAATTGTACCTAATGTATATGGCAAAATAATATGCTTATGTAACACATGGACTTGGGTCCAGCCCCCTGATGGCATGGCTTCTGACTAGAGCCCATAAAATACAGCGCGTTGTTGGGTGGGAAGCCAGTGATCATGTTCGTATCAACCAGCAAATTAAACTGTTGTCAGTTCAACACCACTGCAAACTACAACCTACATAATAAACATGAGTTTAATTATTATCACTCTGACAGAGTCAATCAAAACTGAAAAGTATTGTCTTTTTAGAATTCATCGCTGACATGTAAAAGTATATATACTATAATACATCTAAATCAAACGGACCCTGTTTCATACAACAGCCTACTGTATTGTTCCATTAGCACTCTGAGTGTTCATCGTTTCACTTTGGCTCATTTCTCTCCTGAGCTAAATCTCTCTCCAGTCCTCCCCGCTCCTTAATTACCAGTCCTCCACAGCTTCACTTCCTTCATACCTCCATACTCCCCATTCTTATCTGCTCCCACTACTTCCACTCAGCATTTCCTCCTCTCTCCAAATTCTTGAGTGCTCTCACATCCCCTTGCATCTCTTCTTACCCTCCTTTTTTTCTGCCTGTATTCTTTCGCTTCCCATCTCTCCTCTGTGGAGAGTGACCTACAGACAGCATTGTGCGGAGGAATAAATTGTCATCTCGACCCTAAACAAACACAAAAATAATGTGATACAGCAGGGGCTGGATGGACATATTGTGGAAACCACAAGACTGGTTGAGAAAAATAATAAAGATAAGGCATTTTTTAACAGCAAAGTGTAGCAAACTTCTGAACCTGTGTAAAAAGAGAACCTGAAATATAGATCAGAGGAAGTTGAGGGCTCTTCAAATGTCTTGGATTCACTAAAGGACACTGAACACACACATACATGCGTGTCTGTATAGGTCTGAGTTCCTCTCTGCCTTTGAAGGCCGGTCATGACTTTACCAGATCATGAAGCTCCGGAGACACGTGCTGCCCTCTGACTTTTCTCTGTAACTGTAGCTCCTTGTATTTTTCTTTCTGTCACAGTCAACTCATGTCATACCTTCAGCCTTATGTCTCGTGAGCTTCATAATGGGATACGACGAGCCATCAATCAGCAGTTAAATCTACTGAGGTCACTGGGGGAATGAGAAGGAAATCGAGGCAGGCAGAGGGTAGGCAATAATCTCCATGAGTTTTGAGGCAGTATTTTAGATAGTCTAGTCAAGTCAGTTTCATCAGTCAACATATGACATCTTCTGTCCTCAATTTGGAATGAAAAACACAACAAACAAAGCTCCAGCTTCTCAGCTGTGAGGCTTTGTTGCTTTTCTTTGTCTTACAGTAAATTGGTAATTTTACGGATTAGGACATTTGTTGGACAAAACAAACTTTTAGAAAACCTCAATTTGGGCTTTAGTAAATTGTAACAGGGATTTTTCAAATGTTTCAATTTAAAGAGAAAAAAATGACACAAAGCAGCATAATAATACAGCATAAAATTGCAATTATATTTTAAACCATGAAAGCAAGCATCCACTGAGTGTGTGTGTGTTAATATGACGGGGTTAGGTTAGACCTAGATGCATTTAAGCTGTGAGCTCACAACAGTGAAACAGGCTCCAGACAGCAGTCACTGATGTTGTAAGAAGTTGAGCATTTTAGAAGGTAACTTTCACACTGTTGATTATACAGTCCTAGAATTTAAATGGCTTTTAGGGATTATTTCATGGTTAAAATTATAGTCAGCGATAGTCACTTCCCTTTATAAGATACATTTAAGGTCTCAGCCCTTGACAAACAAGCACACCGCTGTTATGGACTAAAATGATCACACTTCCCAAAGTCAGATTAATAAATTAGAGGGACTAAAAGACAGACAGACAGGTGAATGAGAAGTGTGTGTGTCAGGAGGAAATAACAACAGACTGAAATAACATGATTAAACCACCCAGGGAAGTAGGAATCAACTGCATCTAACTAGAGGAAGGAAGTTCTGCCTGTCTGTTTGTTATGTGTCTATGTGGGGATGTCCTTTGCATATCTCGAGAACCGCTTATCCTATCTACTTCACACTTGGCGGCTGTATTGTTGAATTTAGTGCAATTTGGACATGCGACCCGTGCAATATTAATAAACTTTGAGATTCTCCTTTTGTCATTGCTGATGTTCTGACATTGTTGAATGAGAAATGGAGGGAACAAATATTGAAGCTGTCTGTGGGAACCCACAGTACAATTGTACCTCATATTTGTACAGATACTGGACAAAACTCTATGTATCTAAATGTATGTGTATAAACTATCTATGGTTTAAACAATAATGTTGCTGACGTATTTATGCTTAGAATGCATTATTTTCAGTGTTGATGGAGCGTTTAAATTGTTAACATAGCCTAGCACTGATCGATCGAGCTCCACTCAAAAAACAAGCATTTTAAAAGTTGTTTGCCTGTCATCTTGCGGACAGACCTGACAAAGCAGGTCTGTCATTTCAGCCTGGGGGTCAAGGGGGCCAAGCAATCGTCCTGCTTCAGGTGGGCACGTGCTACGAACGGATTCGCCACTAATGGATACGGCAACTTAAGACAAAGAGTGACTCTTAATGTGCACGATACACTAGGACTATTAAGAGACAGACTATAGAGGAATGATTGTAAAAGAGCAATAAAACACCAGCCCTTCACATTCTGATCTGCCAACTGGTGTCTGCTTCTTATTCACTTCTCACCTCATTTGAGAGGCATAAAACACACACACACACACACTCAACATAAAAACACATAAGCTAAGTGAACAAACTGACCTGGGTTAAGGTGTGCGATGATGGGATGCTGATAGTGAAACAATTTCTCTCTGCAACAAGGCAGAACCAATAGCAGACATACAGCAGATACATTTAGGTTGTAAGACTTTAAATTGTTTCTTGCTATTCCTATCTCTATCACTGGAATCATTTTTTTGTCTGTTCCAAGGATTAACCCCTTCTTTCATATATCATGTCCGTCACTGACAACGAGATGTCCCAGGTCCATCATTTGCAGCTGTAGGAATGCGTGAGGAGGATTTTGGACAGTCTCCTCCAGCTAAACCTGACATGTGAGAATCCAGATGAGGAGAGAGCTGGTGCCCACTGGATAGCAGAGGTTCACAGGCCAAACATCTAAACCAAACAATACATTGCATGTTGTGGTGCTGCCGAATAGAAGAAGGACATTTTTTTACTCACTAATCTGATAAGATCCAGAGAATCAGGTGTGAGACAGCTATTTTCCTTTCACGCAGTCTCTTTGACAGACACACACGATTAAATGGACAGTATGTGTAAGTGTACTAAAGGGTCTCTCAGTACACCATGACATCACTGTTGAGCGTGGTTACAAGTGCAAAAGAGCTCTCATCTGACCGTACCCGACACCTTCAGTGATGCAACAAACTTTACACCACAAACAGCAGTAATACACTGCCTTTCAGGCTGGTACTGTATTGTCTTATATGTTGATCATTTTGGGATATGTAGAATATATCAATATTGTTTTTTCATTTTCCCTCACCCTAAAAACATTTTTTTCCCATTACATATGCTTAAGTCTGGAAGTGTGTATGGTTTCCTACCAGTTGGATTTCTAAGTTGATGCATTTACATTTCCACTTCATCGTATTACTTCTGCAAACAAGTGCCTTCATAAAGTCTGACCTATATCAAGAAATCTCTGAGAAAACCCCTCCTCTTCACATTGTATAAAATGCAGTAACCATAATCTCTCTCTGTCCTCTCCCTGAGTGTACGTGGGTATGTTTTCACTTCTCATTCCTAAATCACAGACCTATTAAAAGTTCCCCCATCTGACACCATAAATTGTATCTGGACCCAGACTGTCCCTTGGGGTGGACAGTTTGGGAACGACATGCTAAGAACAGGATGGGAACACGCAGCCCAGTGCGCAAACCTCTGACCTCAGAGAGGAATAAAATAAATCAATAAACAACTGGCCGGAAGCTCCCTCTGTTATTCCATCTGTCTGTCCAGATAAACTGGGACATTTTGTAATTTTTTACACATGACATGGAAAGAGTTAGTAATTGAAAGACAAAGAGTCAACAGAGATAAGAGGTAAGATAAATCACAGAAAAACAGATGACATGATGATGTTCTTTGGCATCGACAAAGAAGAAGGCTTTACTACAACTGCATTTCATTGTGCATCCCTGTATTGCATCCTGACAATAAAAGATCCTTGAATATTCTCTATTTTACAAACATTCACTCACATATAAACCATGCTTCCAGCAGTTCCGTGTCTCTTTTTGGGTGTTCAATTCTACATTCACCCTATTGCAAACAATGTAAATACCTAAAACCTTAGATGGCTTCTTCTCCAAATGCTTGTATTTACTGCGTATCCTCATAAATAACACTGGAGTCTTAACAGAAACGGCTGTGGTGAGGGGAGACTGATGCTATGCATGCATTATCCTCTGATGTCATCAATGTGGGACATGCCACTGACAGTCGCATACTTCCACAGAATCATTTGCAGACCAGAGTGGGTGCACTTACATTCACACAACACCCACTCATGTAAACTGTAACATCATGGTGAGTGTCTGTGAGCTGCCTGCTGAGGGTTTACAATATGTGATGTTGAGGTATGCTCACAACTAACAAAAAAGGGTTCAGTGTTTGCGGTGGGAAAAAGCCTGCTGTCATTGAGACTGACGAGACGTGATATTTGAACAAATGGACTGGTTTGTCTATACCAAACGACAGGGGGAAAAAAAGATAGCTAATAAAAATATAGCTTGTGAAAGAAACTCATTTCACACATGGCCAACCATGCATAAGGAAAGCTCCAAAATGTGTCAAACGTAGCTTTCCCAATTCTGAAGGTGTTTCATCTACAAGAGCACTTTGTTTGAAGCTTATTGACGTCTTTATTCACTTGACAGCAGCGGCTGTCCAGCAGTTCTGAACCGATCTGCTTCCTGAATATTACACGGAGGAAATAAGAGAAAGAATTGATCAAGAGAATGAGGAAAGAACAAAGGGCATGAGGGAAGGTGGTTGAAAAGAACAAACGAAGGAAGGAAAGGTGGTGTGAAAACAGAAGGGTCGAAGGGGAGATGTTAAAGAATGATTTAAGAAAAGAAGAAAGGAATAAAAGAAAAAAGAACGTAACGAAAGAAAAATGCATCAAGGAAGAAGAGAGAAGACATAGAATAGAAGGAAACTAGAGCAGAAAGAAATGAAGGAAACAAGAATTACAGCACGTCAATGTCTGCTTCCTCTCTGACTCCCACAATCAGGATCAGACACTTAAGTGGATTCGATCCCTCTGCTCTGCGACCCAGCTCACATGTTTTTCTTGGATACATTTTTCTTGGACTCATTTCCTGAAGAACAGCATCCCCTTCTACATGATGCCCAGGGGGGAAAATGGAGCTCAGCCTCCCTGGAGGGGTAGGGCGGGATCAGGGGTTAGGGGAGAGGCTTCAGGGGTTTCGCTTGCAGGACGAAGAGGGTCCTCAACTGGATGCCCTGAGGAGGACTCAGGCCGAATAAATAAACATCTGTAGATGATGTTTACATATCTATTAGAGTGTGTTTAGATCTCCTGGCTCAAGTCAGGTCAGCTTTCCGAGTCCCCGGTTGGAAGAAAATGTCTGACTTTTGAAAGTCCTTGAAGACCGTGGTGGATCAGAGCGGGTATAAAATGATATGCTGAGAGTTACAGAAAAAGCGACGATGCCATGCAGGCTACAGGTGAAGTGGAGAGCAGGGCTGCCTTTCAATCAGAGGGTTGGTGGTTCGATCCCCGGCTCCTGCTCTACTAGTCTCATGTCAATGTAACCTTGAGCAAGACCCCAAAATTGCTCCCGTAGCTGCGTCTATGGTGTGTAGATACTGAATTGTAAGTCGCTTTGGATAAAAGCGTCTGCTAAATGACTGTATTGTACTGTACTGAAAGATTATCCATGAGAAAGTTTAAATGCTCTGTTGCCAGGGAGACAAACCTCAAGCCAAATTTGTGAAAACAATATTTGCACCCTCATCATCTCCGCTGGTGCAACAGTTCCTCTGACTCATCCGCTTAAAATTTCTCACGTTCACAGAGAGAGAGATGAAGTAGAGGGGTAAAAACAGATGACATGCAGACAAACATCAGTCACTTCTTGTCCCTTGCGTTGTTTCTCATAGAGGTCTGCTGCTCTTTGTTTAGCCATTCAGGCACAGAGTGGTTTGGCTGCTTTGAGACCAGTTTATATTAGAATTAATGTGTTTAGACGTCGAGCTAATATCTGCATACACTTTCACCGAGCACGTGCACATGCATGTGCCAGAAATCTGACAGCATCCAGACCAAAGAGAGAGAGAGACGGCCGCTAAGGCCAATGGTTGGACTAAAGTGTGTGTTTGTGTGTGTGAGAGATAGAGGAGGCGGGATCCCAGGCTGCGGACAGCTTGGACCTCCAGCTATATCCCAGGGGTCTCTGGGGCTTGACACCTGTGCTATTGCCTCACGTTAGAGGAATGGGACGTCTCAAGTCTGAGGTCCAAGCACATGTGTGTCTAAACAGGACACAGCTGCAGCCTGTGTGTGTGTGTGTGTGTGTGTGTGTGTGTGTGTGTGTGTGTGTGTGTGTGTGTGTGTGTGTGAGAAAGAGCGAGAACTGGCCGGTCTCAAATGAGGTGTTGGCCTCACCTCAGAGACCAACCACCTGTGTGCCTGTATCGTGTGTCTGAGTCTATGTCTGCATGTAATGAAGTCCATCATGCGTATGTTGCCTCTATAATCCCACGGTTACATTCATCACTGTGATTATAATGCCATTACAGCTTCCATACAGTGGATCGCCCAGGGCGCAGTGACCTCCTGTTTATAAACGTCCACCAAGGAGAACTTAATTTCCCCAACAAAGCTGTTCTCTGACGTTGCACATCGCACCCAGGGGCGCGGAGGTATGTATATTGACTTGGAGGGTAATAGTTTGGGAGGCCACAGGAGCTACGATGAAGTGTGAGAAAGTTGTTTTATATTTCTTTTTTGTACTTTTCATTAGTATCTGTTGTAATGAAGTAGGTTTTACCAATAACATTCTTTTTGTATTGATATTTGATTGATCACACTTGATTTATCTCCAGCCTAGGTAGTATGAGGTTGTGCTGCCTTTCTTTAATTTATAGAATTGTAAAATTAATATCTTTGTGTCAAACAGGCAATTTAATGATGTCACTTTGGGCTCTGAAAACTGGGTATTTTTCAGTTTTTTCAGATATTTTACAGAATAAACAATTAGTTGAATAAATGAGACAAGACTACGGCTGTTTTCGGTCTCTACGAGGCTACTTCACGGCTGTAAGTTGAGCTAAATGCTCAGTATGATAACATGCTCTCAATGGCATGCTGATGTTTAGCCGGTAATATTCACCATCTAAGTTTAGAATATTAGCATGCCAACATTTGCTCATTAGCACTAAACACCAAGTATGGCTTTTTTTTCCGCATGTATTTGGTCACACACCTCTAGCAAGGCTAAAATGATCAATAGATTAATGGATAGTGATAGCTTTATGTATATACTTTTCAAAATAGCATTACACAGTGTTTTGTAAATGGTTAAAACAAATAAAACAACACACAGCAAAGGGGAAAACCAGGTCTGGAATATTAGATTTATAGTCAAATAGCCAGCTGTGATCTTGGCCCTGATTAAAGTGGACTGCAGCCAGTCACATTAGTGTCAGGGGTACCCATGTAATCCTTGAGGTCTCTTTCTGAATCCACCGACCCATCCAGCTAGCCCAGCCCACTGTCCAATCTTGCCAGCCTGGAAAAGTTTTAAATTTTTCCCACATAGGGATTCAACGCCCACAGCCATTCCAGCTATAGTGCACAATCCTAGATAGTTTGAAAGGGAGCAAATCAGGGCAAATGTCCATGTATGTACATTGTTAACTGATTGAGTTAAAGGCTTCTCGTGTGACTATCTTGGATATAAATGTAATTTACATCAAGTTAATATTCCTGGTTTAAGGAAGATGTAGAGGACAGTGTTTACCTTACATTTCCAAAACGACTAAATTGTCATGAGATACCCAGTTCCTGAGAATGAACCCTGCACTGAAAACATGTCTTTCTCAGAAAAGTGGAATAAATATAAGATGCCTTAGAGGAGATCTAATTGTTTTCTCTGCTGCTGGCCCCCGATGTATGTTTCACAACAAGGCCTGATGGAGAACACATGGCGTTGGTGTGGTGACCCTAAACTCTGGTCACATTTTTCCTACAGCCCCGAGGACCTTCTTTGTCGACCATGACATTTCATGACTGCTGTCTGCAAATCAAATGTATACATCCCAGATGACGTGCAGTGTTAACACCTTATTTACCCAACTTTCCTATTGCGATAATACAGAGTGGACAGATTTGATTAATGTGGAATGCATGGAGTGTGTGTGTGTGTGTGTGTGTGTGTGTGTGTGTGTGTGTGTGAGTGTGTTTTTTCAATGAGAGGGAGATGGATTGAGATGGAAACAGAAGATGTCCACAGGAGAATGGTGAAGAAAAAGTTCCTGTTTCTCAGTGAAAGGGGCTAAAGTATGCTGAAGCTCAGTGTCTCATGAGGCAACAATCTCCCAGCCACAACATGAAACAGAATATCTCAGGCTTATTCTACTCATCTTGATCTCGTTTGCCCTTGTTACACTCGACTCCATGTGCTCTGGCTGATGCTAACACAGCCGGGCTACAGATAGTAACACAAGGCCAGTGTCTACCGCCCTACTCCACACAAGGCTGCACAAATACTGGACTACTGACTGACTGCACTGTCAGCAGCAAAGTGTAACTAATCTCTTTCCTGCTGTAAAGTGGATACGGTCATGACGACAACATAAAGGTCATTGAATTACATTCTGGGATATAAAATGACAAAAATAAAATTACATTTATTGAAATGAATTAAATTATATGCAAGCATATCCGTACAATGACTTTTTGGTTATTTGCGTCATTCCCGCTGGAGAGGAGGAGTGGCTCTTATCTCCATGGAAACAGATATCAACTAAGCCATTTATATCTGCCATCAACCAGCTGTATGAACCCAAAATAAACAGATTTTACTGTGATTTAATTGCAATAAACGGATAAAAAAGGATGCCAAAAAAAATACATAATGTTGACGATTTGTAAAAAGTTTGAATTCATGTTTTGTTAGTTCTCTCCGCAAAACGACAAGCAAATAACTTTTAAAATACTTGTTTTCTCAATGGAGCGCTGATTGATCGGTGCTAGGCTATGCTAACATTATAGCACATCCATCCACACTCAAAATAACGTCATCTAGGCGTAAGTATGACAGCTTTGTTTTCATTATTTGTACCATATGGTTTATACACATACATTTATACACATAGTTTCGTCTGGTAACATACTAATATGAGGTATCATATCATTTTTTTCCTGATTCAACAACGGCAGGACGTCAGTGATGACAGGAGAAGCATCTCAACTGAAGATTTCAATGTTAACTTAAAATTCGTAGCATTTTAAGTCACTGCAGTATCTTTATAATTACCACATTTTTAGTGAAAGGATATACCCATATGTGTGTGTTCCTCTATGTTTGTGTATATATATGTGTGAGTAAAAGTGCTTGAATGTCTCTTAAAAAAAAGAGTTGCTTCTTTGTCTGCACCAACAATAGTCCTCTTGTTCCTGATCAGCACCCATCATCTTTAAATGTGAGAAGGAGCGACTTTTATAGGCTCTTAAAGCCTGACCACAGCTGGGTGCAGGACGGTGGGTCAAACTCTTCTTTGACAGAAACAGAAAAAAAAAGCAAAGGGACAGGGAAAATACTTTCTGTTCATTGTAGAGGCCGGCGAACATACCAATGGATAAATATGATGTGATCTTGCAATGTTCATTTAATAGATTATGGTGGACAATTTTGTGTCTGAGAGCATGTCCGGATTTTTGTTTGCTGTCCTTTTTTCTAATAACAATGGAAGTATAGATGATGTATAATGTTTAAGGGGTCAGTCATAGTGATGAACCAAAAGTAAATTATCACTGCAGATCTCATCTCTACGTATCATTTAAAACACTTTAAGCTCATTGTTTTTGTTTTGCTTTGCATAACTTTCTGTTCTAATTAAATCTCATCATATCATCAATTTTCAATCATCAAAGTTTCCAGACAGCGGTTATTCTTTTTTTTTTTTTATTCCTATTTTCCAAAGACCAAATGTCTGACAAACAGAGCATTTATCAGCTAAATGGCAAGATATTTTTCAAGGGAGTTGGTGGAGACCAAACCAGAGCTAAAAGAAAAAGGAATATTGGATTTACACTCATTAAGGGAAGAGAAAATTGGCTGTAAATAAATGTTAATGTTGCACTATGTCTGTTAGATGGGTAAATATGCAACTGTTTGTAACCAATGCTATTTCTTCCAGATTTTGCCTGATACATTGTGCATTAACACAAACAAACAGCTGGTCTTTTTGCCTAAGTGTCTCTCAAAATATTTCCAATTGCTCCACAGCTTGAGAGCTGGGGGGCGGAACTTTTGTCTCCCCCCTCTGGTAGTGAGAGTAATTACCAATACGGAAGAAACGAGTAAGGAAGCAGGAACTAGGAGCATGGTGGTAGCTAAAATCCTAAGAAGCAGGAGTGGATGCTCCAGATAAAAAAAGATGTTCAGAAGAAGGAATAAAGTTAAAAAAACAACAACACTCCTGGGTGCGGGGGAGATCCGGCGAGCTCACCTGCAAGCATACAAGTGCCAGTATGAGAGAATAGGCGATAGGCTTAATCAGCATTGTGGGAACTTGTTTAGTAAGGGTTTGAATGTAACAGGCATTAATTTATATGTAAAAGTCCTGCACTCCAGCTTTAACTTTCATACAGGACAAAGCCAGACTGTGACCCTTACTGAACTCCATTTTCCAACAATCTTAGGAAAAGAAAATCTTCCCGTCAAGAGTTTTAGTGATAGCAGCAGGTTTTTGCTTCCTTTCCCTTAACTAACACACATATTTTTCTTTAAATAGTTGCTCCACAGTCTGTAGTTCCTCTCTAATAGGGCCTGTCAAGATCAAGGTCAGTAGAGAGGGAATACAGGGACGGATGAGTCTCCTGATTGCAGGTTTGGATTGAGGGCCTGACAGAATGAAAACATGATTTAAGTGCAAGAGTTAGGAAGAGTTTATTTTATACACAAAATAGTTCATATTGAGACAGTTTTCTGGTCAAAATATCTTCTTCGATGCACATCACTACTGCCAGTTGAAAAGAATATGCATCTCCATGCTGAAAAAGTTTTCAGGGACGAAGAAAAAAACATTTTTGCTTCACCATGAATGTCCTGCATTTGTGAGTTTTGATGTTTTATATGCTGAGGAGTCGTAAAATGTCCCTAAGGCTTAGAGGTTATGATCTTAAACAAAGAACCAGAAAACCATCAGTACAGGGCTTCCCCCCTTTGGTGAAAATATATTCAAAGGGGTCTTTGATCTTATCCGAACCTGCAGCATTCCTCTCTGTGCCGTCATCCTGTCCCTGAGCAGACAGGAAAGACCATGACAGTCATGGGTACTGGATTCAGAATGTACTGAAGGTATATGGACTTGTTTTCATGGAACAAGGAGAGCTCTGCCATTTATAGCTGCAGCCAAAAACACAGACCATCTTGTTCCCACAAAAACAGAGAGCGTCTATATTAAAAAAAGATCAGTGGATTGTCATTGTGCTCAGCTTCCTGAGACGTGTGTCATTTCCTGTTCTACATCAGCTGTGGCGGCTTTTCCCATGGTGGAAAGGACAGTATCTCTCAATCTGCATAGTGTCTATGTTTGCCCCATGTCATCCGTCTCTCTCTTTTTCCTCTAGAAGTTTCTTTATCTCAATGTTCAATGTATGGGATGAGGAGAGACCGTGAGCTCATGCAGATGAGCGCTACTGTTCTCTAAGCCGAAGTTTTCTCAATAAAACCCAGGCGCCACTCCCTGTTTCTGAGAACTGAAGACGGAAAAACTCCCAGCACAAAAGACAGCATTGATCTGCTAAACATGTCGTCCGGAGAGGACCCAGGCTGCCTTGTGTTCAGTTTGTCATGCTGCCCTAGTTTGTCATGCTTTAGATACCACAAACAACTCGGTTTTACAACATCACCTTTAGCTTGCTGGACTCATATTCCTTTATTCGACCACACTTGTAGTCTTGTGAACTACTTCAGATGCTTTGTGTGCCTAATTTATTTTCTCATTACTCCATTTTAAGGCTGTTTGTTTCCCTTTTTATGACTGACTTCAGGACTACAATCCACTAATGATGCAAAAGAACAGTGAGGACTTTTGGAAGTGGGCTAAGGCGAGCTTGATATTTTTCTGCCTGCCTGCAATGCGCTCTCTGCCAGGGGAGTGGGTGGTGAGGCTGGAGAGTCAGCTTGCCAAATCTCTGCTCTCCATCCAAAGCAGAAAAAGCCATGAAATGAATATTCATTCCCCACCAAACAATCATTTTCATTCTTTCACTCTCTCTCTCACGCTCGCTGTGTCCGGACATACAGTATATCCAACTTCACACTCAACGTCTCACTTGGTACATAAAAATTCCAGCATTGATTCATGAAGTACCTCATATGACCCTCTTTCCAGAGAAACATAATACATTTTCCATTTCTTCCTGCATTGCTCACATCTTATGTTGTTTATGTTGAATGAGACTTGGGGGATACTTGGGGCAGCGCAACAAGCTGTACACACATTATTGACATATTATCACCTTTTTAAGTTGTCACGTTTATTTACAGTCAAGTGTCAGTTTACATAATGAATGTAAGGCCATTATTCACTCTCCTTTAAGCTCTGTTTTGGTCTCCACCAACTCATGAGGGAAATATCCGGCTCTTTAGTTACTAAATGCTCCACTATGTTCAACAGCTAGTCGCTAACTTCGTTTGTCTGCTTTTTGGTGTTGAGCATTGTGTTTTTAAGCTTTTCAGCTTTACAGCTGCCTGCTGCGGACGAAGACCACTGCTGAGAGACTGACCCAAAACTGAAAAAAGCAGAAAAATACTGAAAGGTTCAGTGGAGCCATGGTAAAAAAAAAATAGAAAAGAAGACTGGACACAGAAATGATGATGCTCAAATAAAAGAATTCTACTTGCACATAAAGTAGCCACAGCAAGATGCTGACAGCCCCCATTTACTCATTAACAACCGTCTAATCGCCACAGCTGTGTCAGGTCTCAGCCAATCAAGACAGCTGCGAAGGATCAGCTTGACCGATTCAGTGAAGCGCTCATCGCCATGAACAGGGAAAGACTTGGCCGGAATGGAGATAGACGTAAAGCTAGAAACCCCAGAGGGATGAACACATCTGTGAGAATCCATCTTGGTTTCCATTGTATTCTCAAACATGTACATCAGTTGGGCAATGCATACAAGGGGAACGTTTGAGTTGTATCAGTAATGTTTATGACTCTTAGGCCTTCGGAAATTTACAGCTGAAATATGCACGCAATGAATCAGAAACAACAAGAGTGAGAGAAAAACAAAGGAGAATTTATAATGTCTGGCGTCTCAGAAAGTTTAAGAGCCAAATCAGTGTGCGTGAGAAATGTTTTTACAGTTCATTTTTAGCAAACCAGATGTGTAAAGGACGAAAGACTTAGAGTGTGTTTTTACTTCTTTACTTTTTCTTGTTTTCATAGACAAAGTGCAAACAATGCCATGTTTCTACTGCGTACTAAAAGCTGTTCACTCTCTTGGCACTGGCATTATCACTTCGTCACTGACCGATCGGAATCCTTTCCTTCACATCCGGCTGACGCAGAGAAACAGTGAGGGAGAGGGGGGAGGAGGAAGGGAAAGGTGGTCTGCTGATCCTGTCATCAGGCTTTTGCATCCTTCATATGTGGAATGTGGAACTTCCTCTCTATGCCTCCTTACAGGGTTTCCTGTATCCACAGAGGAGCTCGCAGGTCAAATGTCAGGCCGACTGTAAAATTGGTCTGGTAAATTCTCAGTGCATGCCAAAGTACAGTTGTTGGGCCATTCCTTTCTTCACCTCTGCATTTTTTTTAAGATTGGCTCCCACAGGAGCTGCTCTTTACTGGTAGACGGGGAGTTTTACAAGAGTCCATTTCAGTCCTTGAGTTTACCATATCACACTGCTGAACTGAGATATTTATAGTTCCTATGAGCGCTCTATTACAATATAAGAGAAATTAAGGAAACTGGCCTTTGTTTATATGCTCTAGAAGGTTTTTCCAAAAATAAAATCTTTTACGCAATAAAGTTTCATAGAACTTCTGTTTGTCTATTATTAAACAGACGTACAAGGCGAGGCACTGTGACACAAGGTCCGCATCCAGAGTCTCGTCTGTGTTTGGGTTTAGGCAACAAAAACACTTCGCTTAGGGAAAGATTGTGGTTTCAGTCAAATGTTAGAAACAGTTAATTCAGTATCAACATTCTTGCAACTTACAAGATACTTAGAATGAGATAGTCATTTCCTCATCATGTTTACAGAAAGCGTAGTCCGGTCAGCATTACGTTTCCTTCAAAACGTATCTAGTACCTTCTAAATGCCTTCCCATGTCTAGTACTGCATTCACCAAACGGCAACAGACAGGAAGTGACTAATACAGATATCAAAACACACTTCAGACCTTGGAAACAAGTCTAATGAAAACATGAAAAAAACATGAAAATAAATGAAAAACTAGACCTTCAAGCAGGAAGTATAACGGGGTCCAAGCACTTGATGCAACTTGGGACCATAACTATCTTACTGCTTTTTTTTGTTCTTCAGGAACAGCACAGTCCAGAAATCCTGCTTAGATTTTTAAAGTGTTTATATCAGTTCCTCTAAAAGCATGTGTAAACTAAGGTTAGTCAAAAAACACTTCTCTATGTCCACTGAAAGCATGTTTCATTTGCTGAACAGATTAAATCACTCTTAAACTAGTCTTGACACCTGTAGTAGGCGTTAACTGTCTGATTCTGAAAGTTACAAAACTTTGGGATTGTTGAACCTCCAGTCCATGATTAGAGAGTTATCTGATGATCTGGCCAACACGTGTCGGAAGCATAAAGCAGCCTTTAGTCATGCAGAACCCCAGCCACTCACTCTAAGCTTGTTATCTCAATATGTTTAGTCTATGTCTGTCTCTTGACTCTTCAGTCAAACCTATGGCCCCTATCTCTTCTTTCTGTCTTTCATTTCTCTCCCTAATGGGTCTCCCACACTCCATACACTCCATACACTCCTTACACTCAGACCTCCTCTTTTTAGGGGGTTAATGGTGTGAATTTCATCACTTAAACTCCACGGATGTGTGATTTAAGTAAGGAAGTATTTATAACTAATGAGTTTCAGCAGCACAGTCTTCCATATGGCTGAATGCCCATGGCAGACTCATGCATTCACATGATTTTACATATTTACATTGCATTGTTGTGAAACTTTAATCTCCTATAAGAAGTTTTTCGGCCATGATCACAAATGATGCTGCTATGAGCTTTGCTGGCAGTTAATGTGAGGTATTAAAGAGTATAAATAAAATAAATAACAGCAGGATGGATGCTCTCATATATTCTATATTTTTCTTACTGTCAATAATTCCCATGAAAAGATCAAAGAACTAAAATGTGTCATGTCTTAGTCCCTCAACATCTTTGAGACTTTTCAACACTGTCTGTAGCCTCAAATGTTTAAAGATGGGTCCCAAACCAAACCATTCTCACTCGTCAAACAGTTTCACCCAGATGGCCGCTGTTTGTGTCTTAATTTACCTTCCTTTTGATATGTAAATTCTGTACTTAACTAACGTCAGTTACATAACAAGCATACTTATTTTACTTAACAAACATACTTATCTTAACCCCTACCAAAATCTTCTCCTAAGCCTACCCAAATACTTTTGTTGTCTAAACCTAACCAACCATCCTACTCTATTGGTATTGGCATCACTTTAAGGGTACTGAAAGTGGTACTGGCATCTAAATTTGTTAAACGATACCCTAACAAACATATAGTTTTATTTTTGGAAAAGGGCTACATAATTTCCTGAATCAGCTGAGCAATCTAATTTTTTGTAAAAATTACTCGCATACAATAGTGACTTTGTTAGGGACTATTTTTAGCCGTGGCTTAACAAACATTCGATGCGCTTCTGGGTATTTACAGCAGCACAGACAATATTGGCTAGAAGCATCAATGTGTTTTTAGTTTGGTCTTTTTATGTTAAAATATAGAACAACATTAGCCTTATGCTTTTGAAGATAAGCATGTGGAGCCATTTTGAACATAATATACCATAGGGATCTATAAGAAGCTATTAGGTTTGCTACAGAATCTGATCATATTTTTGTCGAAATATTACCTCAAGGTTGAGGTATGTAAAACCTGAAGCACTGAAATATGAGCTTGTTATTGTCAAGTTATTGAAATTACAATATGCAGAGGCCTTTAGAAAGCATCATATATGATCATGTCCTTGTTTGTTTTTTTCTGACTAAAAAGCAAGAACTGGTTAACACAGAGGTTAAAGAAGATAGAGACAGAAAGAGAAAGGGGTGTTTTTGGACCAGGAATTACAGTATGGGACTTACCCTGGCACCCTTCTCTGGGAAACATTTACAGCCTCCGCTGCAGTCTCTTCCTCCACAGGGGCCACTGTGCTTCTTCCCACCCTGTCAGACACAAAACAGACAACATGAAAGTTAGAGCTTGGCTATTGGACGTCACATACACAGGAAACTGCAACATTTTGCTGTCCACTTCATTTACATAAACACAGCAGAGATATTTGTCCATGTGTTGTGGCTTGCTTTGCTCTTTGTGTGTTAGATGGGACACAGTGTGGGGTACAACGTTGTGTGCTGTAGGCGTGACCGGCTATGTTTGTGTACGCTGTGGTTTGTGAAAACACTTGTTGTTTATGTGTGTAAGACTGTTTTAGTGTTGCCTGCACTGCTGTTTATATTGGTCTGGTGTGCAGAGAGGATGTTTTTTATGTGGCTCGAATGACTCATGATGGATGTCCACACATAATGGATGTCTACTGAAAATCCTATTCATCAAAAAGTCTGAGTCCGGCCGCTGACGGGGGCAATTTGTCTGTAGATGTCTGCATACCAACAAAACCACCCAGCATCACAGGCCGATCTGTGCTCGACATGACACCATCACACAGTGGACATGACACGATCAAAGAGAGCAGTCACACAAACGGGGTTTCCCAACCCACAGGTCAGAGGTGGCGAGACCCTAAGCTGGCTGGAAACATAATTAAGACAGAATGGTATCTTGGAGAGCTTGTTGTGTTCATGCGGTGTTTCAAATGAAAATCACATGTAAAATCCAAGTTTGTTTTTCGGGATCATGTGCCACGACCACATTTGTTGCTGATCAGAAACAGAAGCAAAACAATTAGAAGTCTTGACAAAACTGTAGAGACAACATAACGTGTTGAGAGCCACACCGTAATCCTCAATGCTTCAAAACAGACGCACACCGGCTCAAATTCATTGCTGAAACAATTCACTGAACCAAAATGTTTATTTTAATAGATCTGTTTAGACCCTCCAGCCCTATATAAATGCATGCCTGGAAATAAAGCTGATTTTAGATGTTTCATTGAAGTTTTCACCCTTGTGCCTGAGTGATTAGTAATGAAACAAACACACAGACACATATTCAACATTATTCAACTCCAAATGTCCAAAGTTTTGGCAATTGGGTGACAAGGCCCTTCAGTTGCCTTTCAATTAGCATGTATGAGTGAAACTTTGACTATAGACATGCAGAGAGGCTCAATGTAGCTCGTTATGACGTCTCTCTCTTGTGTCCGCCTACGTGCTCCACCTACTCAGCCATACCATAGCAAATGCCTCAATACCCTCCCCTCTCCCTTGTTAAAAAAAAGAAAGAATAAAAATGGCCACTTCATGCCCACAGTGGCAACAAAACGGCAGAAAAAGAATCAGAATAATTCTCCCTCTTCAATTTGACAGCAGATCCCAGCGGTCTCTCTTACAATGGCCACATTGAGACTCTCCACACACACACAAAGACCTTCTTTTACTATAGAGACGTTGTCCTTTACTGATCCCCTATCTCCACAACAAAAAGACCCTCTTCCCCTCCCTTATGGAATGCACAAAGCTGCATTTCTTGGTTAACTACCAGTGGATCTAAACAGTTTCTTTCAAACCTGTTTGATAAAGCAAAGACATGCTGTGATGCATTTAATTTAGCCTGCATGCTTTGGAGCTAACTGTCCACACACAGCATTCTTTACTTATATCCTTCATTTTGAACTGAATTGCTGAACGAGGGTATAACCAAAGCAAGCCTCCTCTGCAGGGGGAATACCTTTACAATACTTTTAGTTTCAGGAGTGGAGACAAAAGCAGAAGGTTATATCATCCCAATTAGGATGTAACAGAGTCACGCCATGACCTTTCTCCACATCGAGGTGGAAGTCCAAAACATAGACAATAGACTGCGTCATCTGCGGACAGACACACAAAGGATTGGCTCCCATAAAGGCACTTACACATTATGGAGCTATGCACCATCAATTAAACTTTACAGTTTACAGGCTTGAAATAGACGATGGCTGTTTCAGCAAGGACAATAGGATCAAACTACAGTATCCTGTTTTCTCCACCCACCGTCACGATGCCCACTCTTTGTCAAAATCTCCTTTTCCATAGATACTGCATTGCATACCTTGGGACGATGTTGTGTTGCTGCATTTATTTAGATCAGCGCCACACAGCTCTATATAGAACAACAATAATAATCCGCCATATCAAAAAGTACAAAATATCAAATGTTTACAAAATTGACAAAGTTCAAAAAACGTTCTGCCTAGTGGTGAAAGCATTCTCTATGTCCTGTCTTTCTTCGTTCATTTGGTCAAGACCAAAGAAAATACATTGTTGCCTTTTATTTTGGTCCAGTTCTTGTTCACACTGACTTATTACAAACGAATCAGGAGCTGTTTGCTTAAACTTATATGGACAGACGCATACGGAAACTAAATTAGTTGCCAAATCACTGCACAATGCAACAAGAGAGACAGATGAATCCGGACCACCTATACCACAGCGTATACACTAAATCTGACACTTATGTAAATCTTTAGTGAATACCAGACTCAACATTTCATTTGTAAACAGAGAAAAGATACATTGCTACATGTCTGCTGGTGAATGTTCATGTCCGCCTTTAAAGCACAGATGAGCTGACGTCATCCTGCAGTGTCTCCTATTTTTGACTAAAGAACCCATTAATAATATCTATTCCAGAGGTTTAAGAATATAAATGAGAATATATAGTTATGTCTTTGTTATGAGAGCAATCAGACAAACCAGGTCAGTTCCTAAGCTCTGGTTTGCTGCGATTTGTCATCTGTCTCGTTTACAGTATGGCTCCCCAGTGTTGATCATCTTTTATGTGTTGTAAACTACCTCCAGTGATCGAGGGCATCCACTGCAGTCATCTGCTCTACTTCAAAACTGCAATCACGTGCCTAAACGTTAACATGCTTTCCACAACAACAACAAAAAACACCGTCTTACTATATAAATTAAACTGTGCAATTGTGTACAACACTCAGACCCCACACAGAAGTCAAAGGAGAAGTAAAATGTGCAATAAAAGATGGATTCGAAAAAAAGGCCAACATGTTATCCCCACAAATCCTGTTCCTCTCTTGCCAAGTTCCCCCGTTTTGAAGTGTGTCTAGAGTGTGTATACCAGTTTATCCATCACTATAAGCAGAGCTACAAAAAGAAAATACGTGTTATTGTAAAAAAAAAAAAATAAATCTCATCAGGAGAAAATCTAAATTTTTCCTTAAAGAAACACTTTAATTAAGGATTAAGGAAATATACTTAGAGTCTTAGAGTTCAGAGAGTACAGCCACAGTGCCTTACCCTTAATAAAAGTTTCGTAAAATATTTCTAACTTGGCTCAGTCTGTAAAAATAGAGCCAGTGAGTTGATATTTGTATGATAAATGTTACTTATATCTGTGTGTATCTATGGCCATGTGTATGTATGTATGTATGTATGTATGTGTACACTAGGGGCGTCTACTGCACACAAACCATTCATGAGTACTATTTTGGGATTTCTCATCTACCTGCCTTTATCAGTGTTTCCCTAACATCAAACAGAGTTCAAGGTCTTCAAGCCACATTGGTCAGATTAATGCCTTTTTTAATGAGGAATGTTGTTTTTATTGCCTCCCTGTTCTTTACGACTGCTCTGGTGCCTCGCTCCAAATGTCCTTCAATGTACATTAAATAAAAAAAATAAAACCAGCTGGATCAACAGCACTGTTTCCCACGCTCAGTTATATATATATTTTGTTGCTGCTAATACCCATACATATATTTTTATATATGTTTCTTTGTTGATACAGAGACAGGTGATTCAGTGCACTTTGGTTATCAATTACATTTTCTTCTTCTGAAATGAATAGATTTCATTAGATACAGGTGCTTCTATTTGTTGCTATTAAGCATTAATTTGAGACAGTATTGGACCAGACATTTTCCTTCACCTACTCTATTTTTCCATTAGTGTCTATACTAGGACTCTTTGTCCACGCACAGGTAATGATAATGTTCCTTAGCGCTTCATTAATTTGTCTACAAAGAATACATCCCACAATATCATGGATCATAAGTATTGTTGCTATGGTTAAATAATGTTCAACTGTAGTTTAATTACACGCATAATGTTTTTTTGTTTGTTTACTATATCCCAAAATAAGATTTTAATAGACTGTCAGCTAATCAGAGGTGAGTATATTCCATGGCCATAACAAAAGAGGGCGCATTGCCTTTACTCTTGTGGGTGGCTGTCCAGTTTGGAAGCATTTTCTTTTAAACTTGCTGATTGTTTTTAATTACTTTAAAGACAACAACACATTTTAAAAATATGCTCATCACAGGTTCTCAAGAGAGAGGCCAAGAATATTCATCAATTTATACATCAAATGGATTTAGATTTGCATCAATGCCTTGATTAAATAAGGAATTGGTTGATCACAATTGTTGGTTTGTTAATTTTTCTGTGAATTAATTGTTTCCATCATCATACAGAACATGCAGACATGATGATGGTTGGTTTGTGTGGATTGTCTGTGGTCAGCATGACTCACCATGGTCTTTAGCTTTTCCATGTAATGTATACAGTAGGTTTACCACAGACATAAGCACTTCCTAACACTTCCTGTCAATGTCAAAAGCAGCCAAAATCAACACAGCATCTAAACCACAAGAACAGGATGATGACAAGACTAAAACAGAATACAAAATGCAGACAAAACCAACTGAAGGAGACTTATAAATACAGATGCAGAGAAATAATGTCAGATTTTGAGAGGGAGATGGAACTAAGAGGGCAACATATGGCTTTGGCTTTCAGATGGCTAAAGAGGCCAAAAACAGAAGGATCATGGGAGGATTTATGGTATTCCAGAGCAATCAGGAACCCGCAATAATTAGACAAAAAGGACCCATAATCCTTATATGGTTGAAAGAAATTTCAAATGCCACCAAGAGAGACATAAACAGAGACATTTTATTTATTTACAATTTAGGTTGTTAGTTAGCTTAATTCAGATCAGTACATAAAACAATCAATAGAATCTAGAAAATACATGGTAAAGCCTCTCCCCTATTAAATGAAACAGCATAAAACACACATGGAAAAGGAGGACAGATGGGAGACCATGATGTCGACACACAGCTGTACATTCCACATCTCCCCCGGTTAATTACTCACTAAAACATCCCATGATCCCTGCAGATTCTTAACAAGCTAAAACCGTAATTCAGAAATGTGCATGATGTCCTTGACTTAAAGGAGTAGTGTTGTGGTGACAGAGATGGACACATTTCAGAGGAAGTCAGTAAATCTCCTGTTTCTGCCCGTAATTTTCCACATAAAACCATCATTCTTTTGTTTGCAGATCTCATACTTAAAAAAAAAAAGAAAAGTCAAGCACTCTTTTTGTCACACAGATAGTATTTCGTACTCTCTGTTGTTTAAACATATGAGCATTCACATATCAACCTCGGTGTAGAAACATCATGTGAGCAACAGCAACACTCTGAACCTCAGGTGATGGAAATGACAAGCCTCATTGAGATGGTTTCTCAGTTTTCACACATGAAACGACAGAGTGAAGCCAAAACAGTGTTTGTGTGACACCCCCCTGTGTTTGAGGTATCAAATGAACAGAGATTACAGACCACTCCAGGTCAGGATGAGTGTTTGATCTGGGAGTGGTGGTGACACGGTTTGTAGGCTACCCTTCAGTAACTCACCCGAGGAGGACAGACGAAACTGAGGAGAGAGATGTAAAACGTGACTGCTGTGATAACGCTAATGAAGGCTCTTAAGGCTACTTGAGTCAACAGAAACCAAATCCGACTACAAGGAAACCTGTGACCATAAGTGGTTGATCTGTGGGCTGTTTGTCAGAGGCTATTGCTCATCCTTAATGAAGGATCTGACCTGTGGCCTTTCCACTTAGAGCGTGGCCAAGAGGAATGCCTGATCCCACTATTCAATTTTGTGGATGCCAATTCATTTCGACAACCACTTGTCTAGTTAACTGAACCCTCAGAAGGCTGCTGCCATCATCACCTAACTTCAGAAGAACTGACTAACATAAAGACACCATTAAGCTCTGGATGTAGGCTTTGGAAAACCAATTTAACCACGATACTAAAGAGTTGGAGGTACTTGTACAAAAGCAAATGAATCAAACCATGTTAATTTGAGGGCTTCCAGATTTATAAGGGAGACCTTGTGCAAGTGCAAACTGCTGATGTACTCTATGCAAGGTGGAAACCTCTGGTTCTGAAGGTGAAGCAAATGTGGAGGAGCCTTAAACTTGCATTCTTTCTAGTGGCCATCAGAGGCGACTCCTCTGGTCACAAAAATAAGTCTGATTGTATAGATGTCAATTAATGAGATTTCTACGAGAAAATAATCCTACTTCTCATTTCTCAGTAAACATTGTAAATTGAGTTTACTAGTCAAATACTAGTTTCAGGTTTTCTCCAATACAGCATGATGTTCATTCATTTCTTAAAATATGGTCCCATTTAGAGTAAAATAAACAATAAAACAGGGTAGGCTTTAGGACGTGGCTACCTTGTGATTGACAGGCTTCAAAACTGTAATCAACAAACCAATGGGTGACTACGCTTACTTCTTATAAAACGCCTATGATGTATGCATAATTTCCACTGGGAACGGCTGGGACATGTCCTCCTCACTTTTCAAAAGTATATCATTTATTTCCCCCCACTTTAGTTTCTGGTTGATTTTCAAATAATATGTATCTAAGTTTCTGTAGGAAAGGATTTAAAGGAAGGTTACCATATTATCAAGGTTCACATAGCATATATTTTAGTTTATACTACTAATATAATTTTGACATAATTTGTCATTTTCTAGACTGGTTGATACAACATGTATATCCAGTTTACAAACACCAAGGAAGGAAGGAAGGTACACCCTTATGGCATTTTGTATTTGCCTGAGTTTTCACCATTTTCATTTTGATTGTCTGTATCTTTGTGTGTGCATATACTGTATATTTATACACTGCATGTCAGACAATCTGTCACTGTTATGATGTGCCATGGTAGCAGCTGCCCTTCTTCACACTAATGATGAGAAAGCTTAAACTCGTTGAATTTGAAACACCTGGCCACTGTTAACAAGATGCTCCGAGAATGGTTCCTGTATGTGTAACACACATCTGTGAGGGGAACATGCTGCGTGATACGCCTTGATGTATATCTGCACTATATCTCAATGTCAGTGGTGAGACGGATTCTGCACTGGCTGTGTGATACTCCCTTCTCCAGCTGAGAATCATCTCATTGACGAATTCACTCTTAGCATGCAACACAAAGTTAACATCTGAATCAAGAGGATACATGAAATATTTGGGAAGTTTTGTTCATAGTGAGTGTTTTTGGCTATGCTAGTGGTGTGGCATTATGGATGACAATGTCAGTTTGATGGTTGGTCAGTCCATCACTTTGGTCCAGACTGAAATATCTCAGCAACTGTTGGATGGATTGCCATACAATTGTGTACAGATATTCATGTTCCCAGAGGATGAATTCCACTGACTTTGATGATCCCAACTTTTCCACTAGCGCCACCAAGAGGTTGGCATTGTAGTTTAGTTTTTTTGTTTTTTTATATCTTGACAACTGTTCGATGGATTGACAGGAAGTTTTGTTAAGCGATCACTTAACTTTTGATTATTAGGTCAATATCTTAATTTGTTCGATACTTCGAACAAATGACATTCCGATTGGTCTCCGCTGTACTTTGTGCTTACTGCTAATTTGCAAATGTTAGCATTAGGGATGTTAACAATCAACTGCTTGACTGTTAAAAGATAGCTGAGGAAAATTCTGAGCTGAGCAAGAGCAGCTGCTTGTCACTAAAATGAGAATAGCTGGTTCACCAAGCCCACCTGAAGTGAGCCTGGAGTTGTTGCTAACTTTGGGGCTAATGTTAGCACCCTTCACTTTAATCACCAAGACACAGGAACTTGGCTTAATTTGGGTCACACTGCACTGCTACATTCACAGCTGCTAATTGTTCTGGATGGGTGAACTGGCTCCTCACTTGTCTGTTTTGCATATACACTATAAATAGGTTAAATGATGGATTTAACCTGTTTGTGTATTGGTTATTGCTTTGCATTGGTTGCAGCTGGGAGGCTTGTTCGGCACTTCAAACACAGCACCCCTGCATGAAAGGCACTAATCTTGTCATTAACTGTTGGGAGGTTAGCAAAGTTGAGCTATGGGTCAGAAAAAAAATCCAAATTAGCATCCCTAGTTAGCATGATAACATGCTAAATTTCAATGGTGAACATGATAAACATTTAAAATGCTAAACATCAGCATGTTAGCATCCTTGTGAGAATGCATGCAGATGTTATCATTTAGCTCAAAGCACTATAACTACAAGCCTCACAGAGCCACTAGCATGGCCGTAGATGCTTAGATTTGTTAAAAAACAATAGATGTAGAACAAGGTAGCAAAGTGTTAATTTCTTTTTTTCTATGTAAAATTAATTTTGTTCATAAGAAACAACTTTTTTTTCCATCCATTCAGCTTAAAATAAACACACAGGGTATTTTCTCAGTTTTCTCCATTACACAATTTAAATTTGAGTAACTTTCTTACATGTAGAGTTTTAACATAGTTCAAATGCTTTGCCCTCCCGTGCACATATGCAGCTTTAACCTCTAAAAGTGATTTAAACACTTGCAGTTTGGGTTAATGCCAGTTGGCCAATAGAAAGGTCAGCCCTGATGCTGTGGTTCAAGGTCTGTTCACTGTTTAAACAAAAGAGAAAAATCTTGAACAACATCGAACTTGAATGAGTTCTCTACAGTGTTTGCGGCTTCCCTGTAGCCTCAGTAAATACGTGACAACACAAGAGGGGATCTGTGTGAGACATTCTTGTTTCGCTGGATAAAAAGGGGAAAGAAGCGTGTCTAAATGTCTCCTTGGGAAAATTGTGACTGATAGTAAAGTATATGAAAATGCTTCATCACTATTGTACTTTTTCAACAATCAATTAACTTATTAATGAATTAATTTAATTTACGTATTTCATCTTGTATGTTTTGTCTGCCAGGCTGGTTCTTGTTTTTCAGCGCAGTACTAGAATACAAACAGTAGAAAAAGACGTTAAAAAAAATGGCTTGTAGGCCAGCGTGTCAAAAGGGTGAGTTTATCATTTCTGTGCAGCTTCAGCTTCTAGCTATAGTACAACATAAAACTGAATTAAATAATCAGATTCCAACTGTAAAACAAACACATCCCCAAAACGGTTAGAAACACACACACACACACACACACACACACACACACACACACACACACACACACACACACACACACACACACATTTGTATACATAAACCGGAAGAACTAAACATCAAACAAAACCATGTTTGTGTTGGGGTAGTTATTATTACTGAGGCATGTCTTAATATAACACCAGATGTCCCAAAGGCCTCCATTATGGTGATAAGGGAAATTCTCGTGCTGGCCATAATGGATCTTACAGATTTCATACCTGATACTCAGTACAGCTTGTCTGAACCAGTGCTTCTTTACAGCTAATTCATCTTCCTGCCACACCAACCATCAACTTCCTGTTAGAGAGTTTGAGTCTGTGTGCACTCATAAAAACACCCCAAACCAAGCACATTTACAAACAGAAAATCCATAGAAAATAGGATAAAAGGAATGAATGAAGTTCAAATGTCTTAATGTTAACATGGGAACAGCTGTGAGAATAAACACATCATGTTGTGAATCCTCATATTCAAGCGGAGCAGCTCTGGAAAGCAACTCAACATTTTGAGTAATATCTAGAGATCCACATAAAAGATGTTATTGTGTGCACAGTAAATTGAAATGAAAGGGGGAAGAGTGGTGAGAGGGAGCGGTCGAGACAAAGGGACAGGGTCACTCTGCTAAGAGCAGGACATAACTTTGAAGGAGAACATGAACTAGAGCAGAGGGACCTGAAAGAAGCAGAGCAGAGACTCCCACTGTGCTCCTCTGGCTGGGCTCCAGTGTAAACACAGCTCTGGTTTCTGCCCTGGACCTGACACAGCTGGACCTTCCCTCTCCTTCACCGGCCTCAGGTCAAACAGACTCTCAACTCCATTTCCCAGAGGGGCACACTTCTAATCAATGCTTCCTGCTACAGTCTGAGCTAAATAGAGTTGGGATTAGAACCGTTTCTGTTCTGCATTCTATAGTGCAGTCCAAACTGTCAGACCTTGCTATGTTGAAGGCCCTACTGTTTAGCCCTCTAATCAGATGATCAATCACATTCAGATGGGAGGATCCATTCAGTAAGAACCTGGACACCTGATAGGCCTGAGAACAGTCATGTTTGCTCTTTTACTTCTACTTACGAGTAGACAATTACCTCATAAGAAATCCAGAATGATGACTCACACGGGTTAAGGAAGATATTCATAGACAGATTTGATTTAGTTATTCATGATTGGGATGGTAGGATTAGTATGGCTTGAGTCCAGAGACAGAGAGGATGGAAATGGCAAAATAGTCAGGAGAACAGGTTGTTCATGCCACAATAAGAGTAGCCATGCTGGTGGCTCTGTGAGGCTGCGGCTCTTTGAGCTAAATGCTAACGTCACGTTACAATTCATCTTAGAGATGATTGAATGCATAAACCAAATTTCATGGCAATAGTTTTCAAGAACTTTTACTCAAAGCCACAAATGTCAGCGTCATGGTGGCGTTCGACGAAAAGTCTCAGGATCACCTAAGTTATTAGGGTACCATTGATACCAGTAACTCATTTCATTGAAATACATCTAATAGTTGCTGAGATATTACTGACCAAAGTGGTGGCAGGCTAATAGGCCGCCAACCAGACAGGCAAAAAGACAGACAGGGGATAATAGAGAGAGACGGAGAGTGAGAAGGAGAAATTGGACATGGTCATGTTATCACACATTTTGCATTTAACTTTGTTAACATTCTTCCCATGACAAGAAATAATTCAGTCTAATCAATTAGGCCACAGCTGCGATGGAAATGAATGTTCTGTCTCCAGTCCAGAGGGAAAAATGTGTAAAGCCTGGCAGTGAGATCAGTGAATGGCCATGTTCCTACTGGATGAGATTGCGACATTATGGAAGGCCGACAAACTGCAGGATATAATATGAATCAAATTCAAACAAATGACTCCAGAAATGTAATCACCATGTAGGCACCTGTTGAACCAAACAGCACATAATCTAACAAGCCAGGAGTCATTTTGTGAGAGTACGTAAGGTCTTTGTGTAAACACAGCTGAAGCAATCCTTCCATCTGAGCTCACTGAGAAAACTCACCTCTACTGAGGAGACACAGACGACCAGAGACTCACGTGTAGGATGAGGACACGAGGGGGAGGAGGGGGAGCTAAAATGTGAAGGAGACAAGCTCAGAGAGGAAGAGTACAGTAAATGAGAGGGAGGACAGAGCGTCTGCCAAGTGTCCCTTTATGAGATGGATGGAGAGAGAGCGAGGTGACAGAAGACAGGGGAGGTAGAGACCAGTGGCAAAATGAGGCTATAAAAGGAAGTGAGGGACAGAGTTGTACAGAGAGACTGTAGCCTGGAAGGACTGGGAGGAATTCTTGCAGCACAGCCTGATGGGACCCCTGTGTCTCTCCATTAATCACTGTGAGATGGAGTAAGGGCAAAGGACAGGGCCGGATACATATCCAGTATATAGGGATTTTCCAGAGGCAACGTCCACAATGAATTTACTTCCGAACTTCATTCCAAGTCAAATAAAAGTAAGTTTAAACTGACTTTACTGCAGCAAGTTACGTTCACACAAAGCACTGATTTACTGTTACTGGCAAATAAGATAATGTAGATGTTGAAAAGCACAGTAACCAACTACAAAAAGCATTTCTTGCAGAAAACGCAGTGTGAACACTGACAGGTGGAAATGCATTCCAAAGCATTGCTGGAGAGACTGTGCTAGAACTAGTTTCACCCCCCAAAAAACACGAGTGAAACCATGAGTGTTTGCCTGACCATAAGCCCTGGCCCTTCAGAAGGTTGTAAAAGCTCAATATCACTCAATATTATCACGATATCTGCAGGCTAATATGTGAAACAGAAGTCAGGGTTAATGTGATGTCAGGTTGCCGTAAATCTCTACCCAACAAACCACCATGATAAATCATTATTGAGAACCACGATTATAAGTTGTGCTGGTCCACCACTATTACCTCCAGTGCATAGCATTTACTGTTTTAATTTTGCAGTTGCATGATTGTAACTGTGAGGTATATTTCCTCATCAGAAGGTGTACATGTAGGCTCTGTGCGGTCATCCGCGTACCTGACCACGGGAACTTATCATTGAGCGGCCACACACACCACTTGCTTTCCGCGCTTTTCTTTTTTTATATGATTGCAAAACAGACAAAGCAGCTGATGAAGAATGAAGACTCTTCATAGAGTGACTGTCCAATATACATTTGAAGGAACGCAGCAATTAATTCAGGACATAATTGACAGATTTATTGATAATGAAAGTTGACCCTGAAAAATATAGAGAGAAACTGTTTAGCATAATCAGTCAAAGTATATATCGATAAATTGCTCAAACCTAGTACTGCATACTTCCAAGATGAAAGTGCATTGGTAGGTATGTACAGATCCGTTTTTCGAAAATAGAAGTAAACTATCTTTAAGTACCGTTTCTGTGAGAGTTTGTGTGTGTGTGTATCTGCACACACAAAGTACAACATGTATTGTACCAGGGCAGTGGTACTGTGGCTGTCACACATGACTGGTAATGAAAATGAAGCATGAAGAGTGATTATCCACATTGAACCACTGGTATTCCTATCTCCCTGTGCTATAATAATATAATACATTTAAATGTCTTTTTGCCAACTAAAGGACTGACAGACACAGACTCAGTGCAGGATGACTGTATACAAGCTTTAGTACACTGCACATATGTGTATACTTTATGTCTGTGTAGATTAGCAGACAACCATTTGAATCACCGTACAGTGCTGTCAGGTCTCTGAAAGAACTACAAAGGTACCATAATATAATCGAAGGCAGTGCAGTAATGTAAAATGTTCTGAGATGGGATCAAGCCACAGAGACCACACAGTACCCAGGTGACATCAGTCATCCACTGGCAGGCAAAAATGAATACTTCAGAGATAAAATATAGACTGTATATACTTTATAAACAGTCTATGGGTTTAGTGTATTCAAAGTTTATTATATAGACGTGGGAACACTTTGAGGTATTTGGAATGAGACCAGATTCAACACAGATTGTAAAATACAGAAGTTCAGACTGACATTGGGCTCTAGTCGTCACGCATACGTTACCTTCTCCATTTCATGATTCTTCATATACAGTATGAACAACACCGAGTTCACATTGAGAATATACAACAAACTCAGTAAACTCTGGAATACTACGTGGGGTCCAGCGGGTTGTAAAGAAACTCTTGACACATTTAAACTCCAACCCGTTTCCTTTTCCTGTTTAGAGAGCTTCTCTGGATAATCTATTTTGTCTTCACACAATGCACTCAGGATGTGTCCCATAAAACTGAACTTTGCTAAGCCCACAGATAAAGTCAGTCCACACTCTCAGCACGTGCAAGAAAGTTAGGCTCACACACTCACAGATCCTGCCCATACTGGACAGATCTCCTGAACTTTTAGTCCTCTGCTTTCAACAGTACATCATTGTACATTTGTGCTTGTTTAAGAAAGGCAATTTGTACACCAATGGGGGCAAACTGCCAATCTCACCAGGCCGTTCCTCACCATCACAATGTTGAACCGCAGAGACTAATCAAATAATCACCACCACAAAGTACCATTTCAAACAGCTGTTCCTGAGGAAACAATACTTAAGCAAACAAAAGACACACATACTGTACATCCATTCACATGTGAGCGCACATGCACGTGCATCCACACGAACGTCACGCAGTTAAAACCGCAGCGAGGTCAGAGAGGTCCGTCTGTGAAGTGAGGGCAACACCTCAGTGGAAAATGCATGTCAACACACAACGCACACATCCACGCTTGCACACACCGGTGACAGGGAAGCCCCACACATGGGCTTCTCATCCGAGACTGTGGCTTCCTGCAGCACGGTACAATGGGCTCTTCCCCTGATTGTTAGAGCCAGGCGATCACTATATCACAGCCACTATTTTGGCAGGGAATGTGCTGGCCATTTTTCTATCCTTATCACAGGCAGACATCTTCCTCCTCGCCCCGGACACACGCCTTCCTCTACCATAAAACAATCACTTTTGGGAGGTCAGTCACGTGTCTGCTTTCCATCGGGTGACCCCATCACAAAGCACTCATTCGCACTTAAGCTTTCCCAAGTGAACTGCGCGGCTGTGAAACCAATTTTGACTACATTTCTATCATTTGCATCGTTTCCCCATTCTCTTATGGCTCTTCACAACATAATCTGTTCAATTTAGTTTGACCGTGTGGTTGCAAAGTGAACCGTGCCAAATAGGCATATGCAGAAACAACATCTATCACGATCATCCACTTAGCTGGTAATTGCAAAAGCAGATGTTGCTGCTGGGCTTCCAGGTACTGTGGGAATCAGTAGCCAAAAACGTCTCTCTTCCAGGGTCACAGCCCAAACTCCCACAACGCAGACATCTTCTTCCAGCATCATCCCCGCATTCCACCGTGCTCAAACACATCTTGAAATATATTCTCAAACACACGAGAATCAGAGCCCCTCAAAGGGTCCTATACGAAACATCCTGTTAACATTACTGCCTCAGAAGCCTTCCTTCCTCCACCAACGGACACTGATAAACGGTATTTGTGCGCATGGTTTATGTACATGTGTAAAGGGGAAGTGCACATGCATGGAATCATGTTTTCTAGTCTTGCATCTTCATGTAGAATGCAAAGCAGGAAATCCAGAAATTAGGATCCTCTGAAGAAACGGTCCCCAAGGCCCTGTAATGTGGCACCTTAGAGTCAAAGCACAAGACCGATAAAGCTGACTTCAAGGGTTCAGAAAGCTTCAAGTGAACTTTTCCACAGGGCTACACTTCAAGGTGGGTTGAAAAGCTTGTCATAATAAAGAGGGACAAGAGACACAATTTATCAGTCAGTCAATTTCAGTGATTATCAAGCAAAATATTTGTTGGTGCCAGTAGTCAAATATGAGGATTTGATAGATTGTTGTCATATATGATAGCAAACTCAAAGTATTTGGGTTTAGGACTGTTTAAAACAGGAAACTGGGATAGACATTTTTGTCTTTACTTTCTAATTTTTCAAATTTATGAATGGATCAAGAAAATGATTGTTAGTTGCAGCCCTGGTGGACGTTAGTTCACTCCATCAGAACCGCTTGTTTTGATGATCAAACCCTCCTCCCAACACTTTTCCAGAATTTGAGAGGCTGTTTCCAACAATTTCTGTAACTTTTGTAAAATGTCAATTTGACATTTACAACCATTCAAGCTATGATTACCAGCAGCCGAGGTAAGAAAGGAGCCAGGGTTTGAACTTCTCTCTCAAGCTCTCGTTTTTCATTCGTTACGCAACTACTTCTGTCACTTTTTGTGTTTACAACTGAGCGCAATATTAAGAATGCTTTCCAGGAAAGCCTGAAAATGTGTTCTGCTATCCCCAAACTGTATTTAAATGATTACAGCGTCTTGTCTCCCTTCTCTCCATAATGTGTGACTCTTCACCTCGGCTTTAAGTGAGGCCAATTGAAAAACAAGCATGAACACAGTTGCCAACATCACACAATACTTTTCTCGATCAAATCAGAGAGGCTTTCGCAGCTCAGTGCGCAGACAGGGTGAGTCACATCACCCCACCCTGTGGAGTCCCGCTTGTTTACGAAGGAAGGTGCAACGTGAAAATTCAGAAAATAACAAATTAAATCACACATGCAAAATATCTGGAGGATTCAATTTTCAATAGGAAGGGGAATTCCAAATGTAAAACATCACATGGAGAGGGATGGTGGGAAACAGTTGTTCAACACAGAGGCTTGGGTCTGGTTCGCAGAACTGAAACAGTCCCATGAGTCAGATTTGGATTTGATATTAAACAGGAACATATTTTTTGAGAAGCAGATTGAGAAATCCTGAGTCAGAGGGGAAACTTCACAGAGTGTTGTTTGATTGGTTACTGCTTTCTTTCACCCTTTTCTACATGTAAAATCAGTACGTCATTACATGGAGCTCATAACTGCTAAAGCTGACTCCTTATCATCCTTTCAACAGCTTCTTTAATGTGCACAGATGGGGCTGTTTTAGCAAAAGGTCAAATGCTGGTACGTCACACCCAGAAACTGAAGCTATTTTTTTTTCTAACTCAAGCTATTTGTATAATCATTGGGAGCCAGTCCTTCATTTGACAGTTTGCAGCCTGCACAGAGCACATGGACGATACCAAACTAAAATTAGACTGCTGTCTTCCAGTATCACCGCCTTGGAGCAAAGCTGCACAATACACAGAGGAGCTGAGCTGTGTCACACGCTTTTAATCGAGACCAAATCAGATAAAAGCAAGAGACAACGGGCCTTTTCATCACGACCGAGAAAGTAACTTTTTCATCTGAGAGCCTTAAATATGATCAAATGTCTGACATAACAACTGGCCATCTCACGAGCTGCAACACACAGAAAAGCAAAACACACTCACAAACACTTAAAGAGTGCACACATGGATTCAGCATCATGTGTGCATTTTCCTTCCATCAAGCCCACATTTGTGAGCTTGATGGAAGGAAAAACAAAGCAGGTCATGCAAAGTCAGTAGGTATGGAAAGAGAGAGAGGATAAAAAGTAATTGGGCAATTACTTTGGCCCAGCCAAACATTAGAATTGTTTAATGAAACATCTGCATTTTCTCTTTCACGTACACCACCTGAAGGTGTTTAGGCATATGAGGAAAAACAATAAAACTATTTATGTCAACAGGAGGGGATTTTTTCCAAAGCAGGAGCAGTGAACTGTAATGTCAACAAACACTTGGCGCTGCTCCACTGATAATGAACACGTATTTTGTCCTGTAAGAAGAAGGTATGACCTCGTCCATTCACAGATAGATTATACTTCACTATCACTATGTGAATGCCATCATACTACATTCAGTGGCTTTCCATCCATCTGTTTTCAATTTCCAAATAAAACTAGAATTACCACCTTGGTGGTTTTATGCCTCCGTCAACCATTTATGTTGCAGTATACATCCCTGCACTTCATCATTTTATCCTATAAGACATTTGTCAACTAAACTTGAAGAAAGGCGTTCCTGAGCTATCGCATTCACAAGAATAGGATGGGACCTTGACCTGTGACCTCAAAAATCGTATCAGTTCATCTTTGAGTCCATGTGGACGTGTGTGCCAAATTTGAAGAAATTACCTCCAGGCTTTCCTGAGACATCGCGTTCACGAGAATGGACCGTACGTGCGGATGCACAAACAACCCGAAAACCGTGACAAAGCAAAAAATCCGAAAAAAAAGTCAAAACGACGTAAACATTTTTTACTCTTGGCTGAGGTGGAAAAATTGGTGAATGAATAAAAGCAAAATGCAAGAAACCTTCAGATCTGTGTGGACCGATGAGGAGACCGTAACGTTCCTGTAATGAATACATGAAACAAATGGATATATTTCACATTTCCCACCACATTACTTTCATTCCTTTGATGTTTAAGTGGCGCTATTATAATTACGTCTTTTCTACTGCAACGATTTAATGGTACATGACTGGAAAAATTGGCGCCACCAGCTGTTTATCTCGATTCTCTGAACTCCTTATATTCACATAACAGCAGTGGATGGAATCCCTTTTTTGGATGGAAACTTGGCTACTTTCACTGTTGATATGCTTATGACATCAACTGTTCGTCTAGGTTCCCCAGAGTTCTACACAATTACTTCAAACAAGTGAGTAGAAAGAGGTTCAGCATCAAGCTTCAGGACATTAAGCTGATGCAGGGACCTGCCCTTTGACCTCTCATTGACACTCTTATCAGTTGTTACGACCCCTCCCTTCCACTAGGGGTCTGTGTCCTGTTTGCTGTCTCTTTTCTGTCTTTCAGGATGTTGATCTTCAGCTAAATGAGCCACACCTGAGCCTGGTGTGGTTCCACCTGAACATTGACGGTCTCTTCTTTGACCGACACGTCTGCTGATTTATTTAGTTTCTTTCAGACATTTTCACACATGCTGACACTACTGATTACTGACTCTCCATGTTTGTTTTGTTTAGTTAATGTTAGCCTTTAAATAAATGTGTTTATTTATTATTTTTTACACTTGTCTGGTCTCCCATTCATGTTGCAGCATTTGAGCCGGGTTGTAACGTCAGTCGAAACCCACAATGGTAAATCTTTCAGTTTGGATATAAGGACAAGACATTACGGCCCTGCTTTATGTATCATACACTGCCATTTTATCCAAACTAATTAACTGATAATTCATTTATAAAACATATTTGAATTCATAATAACAGGCCTAAGTTAGGTAGTTTGCTGAAAGGCTCATACTGGTGTTTTATCTTCTTTGATTACAGACTTCCCTCTTTGTCCTTGTGTTTCCTTGCTCAGCGACAGTGGAGGGACATTAGCACAAAGAGGGACTTTCATACTAAAAAGATTGCAGCTTTGGAAGATTTCTACCTGAGACTGCTTAAATGTCATATTGGCTTCAGCTGAACTTTAGAATGCTCTTTGCATCAAATCGAGACTGATTTTGATCCCCATTACTTACAGAGGAGTTGTGATAAGGATCACTTAATGGCCAGTATAGACAGGAGGAATTATATACGTATATTACCATTGCACCAGCAGATATGGGAACAAGAGTATTGTTTTAAGACGGATTTAAAAATAAATAAATAATCAAAATCATGAATATGGTACCTCTGACAGTTTTCAAACGCATGCTGTACAGATTCAGATCTTCTAATCTGATTTTCACCAGGCTATCAGGAAGCTGTTGGTTCCCATTCATTTATGTACAATATGAATAACAATTAGCAGTCTCTTAAAACCTGCTACAGACAGATAAACCATCAGAGTGAACATATAGTGAAAATGTATTTCAGTGCCATAACGCAGATGTAAGTACAGCAACCCTTAATCCCTGCCAGGTCAAGGGTCAAACAAAGCACATACACACCATAGTATAGCTCTACATGAAACCCCATTTCTGTTTATTCAGTTTGCAAAAGCAAAAAAAAGAGTAAATGTCCTAACTCAAACCACTAAAATTTCAACATGAGTAATTTCACAAGAAACAGTTTCGAGCTCTGCTGTTATTTACCGGTATGCAAAGCCAAGAACCCTCCTACAGGAGGGAACTCCCCAAACCAGACACTCCCACGGTTTGCTCCAACAGAGTCAAACCAATCCCGGACACACCGTCGGGTTCATTTTTATACCTTTACGACCAACTGCGATTTGCAAGTGAAAGTTAACAAGCAAAAATCAAACACAACGTGGGAGAGAAAACTTACCGCGTGCGCTCCCGAGGCGAGGATGGCAACGGAGAGGCACAGCAGCAGCAGCCTGTGGTCAATGAGAATGACAGCGTTCATAACAATGCCACTGATTTATTTTTAACGTGATGATTTTACTGCGTAATGATCCACTCACCTCAGATGTTTCAGTCTTCTGTTGTGTTGTCCCTGCATGGTCCCACTCATGCGCACCGAAAAACTTCAGTCCCGCTGTTTCACTTGTAGAGACACTTACAGCATGTCTGTCCGACCTGATGAGCACATCAAGACCCTGTACGTTAATACAAACTGTCAACATATGAGTCCACACATGTGATCCACCTGGTTAGTGTCTACAGAGACGACTTCATCATTAGTCACAATTTCTGCTGTAAATAGTACCTCACAAGGTGTTCCGCTCTCGTGCAACAGCTGCAACGATAGCTCGATTTTCAAGAGTAGCCTTTCATCAATTTGCCATCACTTTAGTAAGATTTGTTACTTACAGTCACAACCAGGCTACCTGAGGCGGTAAGGTGAAGGAAATTGATATCACGGGGCAAAAGATGCGCGGGATCCCGGGCTGAAAAGTTTTCGGGTGAAGGTATTAAACTACCTGTGGCACCAAAAACCTGTTCAAATATTCTCACAAGAAAACACACCAAAGTGAGCCGAGCAGTCCCTCTCCTTACCGAGAAAAGTCAAAGTGTTTGTAACATGCACGGTTGAGTCCGTTTGCATGGGAGCGAGGGTGGTCGTTTTTGGGAGGGGGGTGTGGTGCAGCAGAAACAAGACCAAGTTGCATTGATCAGGACCTCATATCGTTTCAGACAAAGATGCAGCCAAACGTGTCCGTGCTCTGCCGATAAGTTAATAGTCACCCGACGAGAGAGGACGAGAAGCGGCCAACAGGTGGTTGTTTTTGGGCACCCTGCACTGGTCCACTGCGCACCGCCACGATGCTGTTACCGTCCGGCACCCTGTTGCTGCTGGCGGCTCTCTACTGCAGTGTAGACCTGACGGGGGCTGAGGTAAGTGGACATAACTACAGCATTGTGAGGAACTTAAAAGTGTTCTTGCGCGGAATGTGTATCTTGTAAACGTTATTTGCTTAAGTTAATGTGCGCAACTTTCAAATAAAGTGCAGATGGTTGATTTTAAAATGTCTTCGTGTATTTAGGAGAGACATACACACAAGTAGGCTATACAGTAAATATATATAGACCTAGTGTATAGTTTTTGTGCAACCATCTGTTTTTCTGTGACAAATTCCGACTGTTAAAACAAGTCATCTGTTATTGAGCTTCAGTCCTCCAAATATACACATTACAGCGTTTTAGTGTCATAGAGACTCTTTATTCCATATTTTTGTATTAGAATATACTCATACATGTATATATATTTTTTTTTTCAATCACTGTAGTGTTATTATGTGTCTTTTCAACCACTTCTTGTCTGCTTGGCTTTATGAGGCAGTTCTAATACTTTGAGTTGAGTCTACTCCCAGTCCAGCCTCCTCCACATTGCTGGAGAGAGGGGAAGAGAGAGCGAGAGCGAGAGCGAGAGAGAGGGTGGGGCAGAGAGAGTGCGCGTGCGTGCGTGTGAGGTAGGGGCGAAGTAAGAGGATAAGAGGGAGACTGAGAAGCATACTAAGAACTAAATCATTGGTATGTTTAGATAATCCAATCAACTTTTTTATGAATGTGTCTCTTTAGAATAGAGACAAACGTGTTATTCTCCTAAAGTTGTACTGTATGGGTTTCGTCCAGAGCCCAGACAGCCAGAAGCAGAGACATAAGTCCTCTAACTGTGTCCCTGTTAGCCTGTGTTGCTGTTGGTGATTTAGGCCTGCATGATGCAAAGTTACACACTTGCATTGCAAATAAAGTAATATGAGATATTATGAATCATCAGGAGGAAAACACAGGAAAATATGTTTTTTCATATTCTAGTGGATAAACTCAAGGAGCATGTATCTCTTCTCTCAGTTTGCATAAAACAATGTTTGACATGAAACATGCTAAGACATTTGAATGTAAAGACTTAAAAATATGTACGAATAATAACTGTTAGTGTGAGGAAGTGGAACCAGCAGCTATGCTTTCAACTAGTTTTGTCAGTAAATCTTTTTCAGGGCAAATGTTTGACAAATGGGAATTTCTCAGCTAGACTATAGTAGGTGGCATCACACATGGAGAGTGAATAAGCAATGTTTGGATACATTTCCACATCCAGATTTCCCATTCAAAAGTAGTTTAATGGAAAACAGCAGTGGAGCAGAATAACTGGTGCTTCAAGTCTCCCTTGGGAACAGAAACAGTTTGGAGGCTTTCTGCTCTGTATGTTCATGTATGTGGAGACCCATCGTCGTCGAGCTATTTGTTGAAATATACATAGCTACAGAGCCCACCCTCTGTTGAGAGGCTTGTCAGATGTGGTGCTTTATTTTGAGGCGTGGGTGGAGTTTGTGGCGGAAACACAAGTAGCACAAAATCCAGGTGAGGGGGAGGAAAACATTTCTGGACTGTGTCAAGAGCAAAGCTGAGGAAAAACAGGCTGTTAATCCGTTGGTTTTATTGCACAATGTTCAGTTTCAGAAAAAAATTGACACCCCTCAAGGGAGCCTGGTATTATCTTGTGGGGAGTTTCTCTATCTTCCGGGGTGTTTTAAGAATATATTTTCAGCTGTGATGGATTGTAGCTGCGAGCTGTCACAAAGTACAAAAAGTCAGCTCAAAAATGAATGATCCACATGTTAAAAAATATGTCAATAGAGCTTTTCTCTCCTTTGGCAGCAAACTGGGCAGAGTGGCTTTGACGTCCCTTTCCCTAGATGTTTAATTTAGAAAACAATCTCTTTATTTATTGCGTATTTCTCTGCAGACAAAGCTTTGATTCAGGGAGCTGCGTAGGATAGAAGTGTATGATGCTAAGAGGCAACATATCAAGTTAAACAAAGCAGCAGAGTGAACTCTTATCCTCTGCCTGCATGGCCTGAGAAGCATAAACATGAGAAAGACATATGACATCTGGACAAAGGAGAGGATGGGTGAGGAGGTGTATATCTGGCTGAACATCTTGTCACAGATCAGATGAAGCCAATGAAATCGGAGTAATTCAACATTCTGGAGTCATTGTTGGGATTTGACATATTTTCCCATCCATCCATGGGAGGTCCACAACAGGAAGTTTGTGATCCTGTCATCCATCCAAAACTCCACATTGAACAGAAAGGGGCTTTCCTCACCAGTTAACAATGACATTTCTTTACTTAACGTCCACTTGCTTTTGTAACCTGCATCTTCATTAACGTGAATCCAGTAAAAGAAATCAGTGTTTGGCTGATGTCCACGGGGCGCTTCAGTGTGTTTATCGCTTCTTTGTCTCTGCATACACAGGGACGTGACGCTGACTGAGTATCACAGTCTCCTGTTTGGGCTCCTTCACAATCAGTGGGGCTAAACAGAGGCCAGGAGGGAATATACAGTATAAACAATTCACGGTCAATCACTAATGCATGCAACACACACAAATGTGATAACCCTGAGCCTCGTGTGGGTCAGGCTGACTTTGCAAAGGTCATAATGAAAAAATAATGCAAGATTGGCTCTACATTCTGGTTAAGGATGAAGCCACAAGCAAATATTTAGAACTATGTAGACCTTTGCTCCCAATATTTTCACCACAGCATCCGATCCTGAGTATATTTCCCCACTGTTTATACGATATCAACAGAATAAAGTCTCCCTTGGTGGTCATTTAATCAGGCCAGAATGAGTCATTAGTAATTCCTAGAGGAGGAGGAAGAGGAGGAGGAGGAGGAGGAAGAGGAGGAGGAGGAGGAGGAGGAGGAGGAAGAGGGGCAGATTAGCAGATTCCTGGAGTGAGAGTTTGTGTGTGGGATGTTGGATGGAGGGGTTAGGAAAAGCAGTAGCTGGTGGGAAAGATGAGCCTCTCTGTGCTGCCAGGTTCCTGCTCCCGGCTTTGCCATGATGTCCTAGGACAGGGTGAACCTTAGGGAGGGACACTACTTAAATATGGTGGAAGCAGTGAGAGAGCTGTTAGTGTGTGTGCATTGTCTGTTGAAAGCTGAGAATCATGCTGCCCAAAGTGCCGACAAGGCTGCTTGTCGTTTGGTCTAAGCACCAACCTTCTCCCCATCACCCCCTACTGAGACAACAGCTGACCCCTCTTACTGTTACCGGCCACCAACCAAGGCACCCTGGGAAGGCCTGACCCCTGTCCCCCAGTGTTGTAAAAATGCCTACATTTGGAAGAGTTGTGATCATGTTAGTGTCCCCGTATTTTGACAGGCGTCTCTGGGTGGCAAAGATAATTCTTCCCTGGCTTTGATACTCAATAGTGTGCCAGGTATGCCCCACTTTTTCGCCTGTGTATGTTTCTGTGTGTGTTCCTGTCTCTGCCAAGTATGGAGAGGATTAAGTAGTGGTTAAGCATGGTAAAGCCCTTTTAAATCCCCTGTGGTCCAAACGTCACTGATAAGGCATTTATTGAGATTCGTCACATTTGCTTTTCACATATAAACCACGTCTTTTGTCCCACGCTGATATTTTTCCGCACTTTAACAACCACAAGATCCACTTGTGTTGATGCTCGAGATCGGTTACTTCCCTGAAGTATATTGTTATGGTGAAAGTGCAATTCAGCCGTTTAACTGTGAAATTGGTGAGTCATAAAGGTCATTTGTGGTTTGGACGGCGATGGCGTAATGGATACGTCTGTTGACAGGGAGGTGGGAGGTGGAGAGTGATGGCGGGATGGAGGGGGAGGCTGCGTGGGGTGAGAGAAGGAGATGGCAAGGTTATGAGCCCCCGAAGTTGAGGAATGTGGGTCGGAGCCAGAGATGATACCCCGTAGCAAATCTTTTAGTCTCACTCTCCGGACCTTGACCTGAACTTCCACCCGCTGCTGCCAAGTTGCCCAACTGATGGAGGATAATAGAGACGGTGATGATGGGATCATTACATTTATCACTTTGTGGGGGTTTCTTTGTATTGGTCCACATACAGTGAAGTGTTAACATTTTGTCTGTCTCTCCCGTCAGCTGTTACAAATACTTTCAGATAATACAAAGGTTTCACTACTTTATTAAATACAAACATTTACAGACAACATTAAGGTCTGTGGTTAGTATGTGTGTTAACTTACAGGATAGTGCAATTCTGAGTCTGGGTGTGTCTATGAATGGATTTGTGTGTGGGGAGGTTTGCAGAGGGAACCTGCAAAATTGCTGGATTCAATGATCTGGATAAGAGGAAGGTTTGCGTTGTTCACACATTAGTCTGTTCCCACCTGATCTGACCAGATTTCTCTGTGAGACTTTGATTTGAATCTAAGATACTGCATCTTATTGATGCGATGTAATGCAGAAGAGAGCCTATTGACGGTACACATGTTTAGCTGCACCAGGATGCCCAGCAGAACCATTTAAAGCCTTAATAATACAAGAAGCTAATATGTTATTGATCATTTTCTCAATGTAATTGCTGTATTCCATGCTTAATTACTGTGAGGTTGAATGAAACTTAGCAAAGTCTCAGGTGTCTGATCAGTTATTCATGCCTTGTTAAACAAAACACTTTTTTTTTTGCTTCACCTGGAAAAGTTGCTGCTTTTGTTTCAGACCTGAGCTATGGTAAAACGTCTTTGGACGTTTTCTGAGCATCTTCCAATACAATACAACATACCCATGGCAACAATCAAGAAGCATATTGGTCATGCCATATTTCTATTTTTGGATTGAAATGCCCTTCTTGTTCCTCTAATATAAATACACACGTCAAGCTGGAGCTTCTCAGATAAACATCATAGAGTTTGTGTCTTCTCCCTTTGTCAACATGACTTATCTACGTGACCTATTTGCCTTTTAAGTCATTAATTTGCCTCTGATGCAGAAGAAGAAGGTTTAAAACAGAACCTTTAAGTTTTTCTCTTATTTCTGTATTTCAGACTGCACAAGAACCAACTTGGGTGTCTGAAAGAAAAAGACAGTTTGTTCTTATAAAAATTCATCCAAATCAAATAAAGATCAAATCTGAGGTGGCTCACATGAACAGCTGACCTTTTATACTACACACAGAACTTTGGTGGTTTGGCAAATGGTAAAAGATCACTGTAGATAGCAGTGAGTTTTGCCAGCAACAACAAAACAATCCATGATAAACTCAATATTTCATGGATGTTGGTGAAATTACATCTATGTTTGCCTGAATGTTGAGTCTAAATACATTATCTCTGTCAGTCCACTATGGTTTTAAACTCAGCTGCATTTTTACTGTCAAGCCCAAACCTTTTGTTTCCCAAAAGAAAAAAACATGTATAAGGTCAGGAGGACAGAAAATGTGAGGTCAACGTTGAGATCACTTGACACAGTTGGACAGGTTCGTGGCGCAGTAGCAGGTGGACCCCCCCACCCAACTGTGAGACACAAATTGAGGACTTTTCCACAAACACAGGACCAGGACAGAACCATGACTGGGGCAAAAAAGAAGTGAATCCTTAAACTGGCCTGCTGACAGTTTTTAGAGTCAGATGATTGGTCATTTCCTCAAAACACATTTGACTACAATCATAGCAGACCATGAAGATTTATTTAAAAAAAAGCAACTAACTAATATGTATCTGTGGAATCCTACCACAATAATCTGTGGTAGTTCATGTGGACTTGCACATAACCTCAAACATGGTTGAAGTTAAATCCCTGTTCACTACACCCTCATTATTGAATGACTCTGTCCACAAAGGAGCTCCAGCATGCGCCTCTTTTTTGGGTTGTAGTCCATGTTCAAGTTACACAAGTTTCAAAATCCTAAATGATTTGGTTTGAATTATGTTTAGACTATAGATAAGAGATTATGTCAGAAGCATACTCAAATTAGATGATTAGAGGAATAAATGTGGCGACATGCTGCACAGTGTTGTTAAGGTGTCTTGCCAGAGGGAGCTTCACAACGACAGATTCCTCTCTCTCACTCAGTTATCTCACTCTGCAGATGAGAGGGCAAGGGACACGGTTAGTTTGTGTGTTGAGTGTGTAACCGAAGGAGTTAGTGATGGTGGATTGAACCAGGACGATGGATGTCGCCAGTGCTGAAGAAAGAGAGGCACTTACTGTAAGACCGTAATGGTATTACAGATGAAACAAGCACATGCTTCATATTTGTCCCATTAAAAGTTAACTGATGAACACTCTCGCCAGAATGTGGAGTATGTGGTGTGTGGCGCCTTTCAACAAGCCTGAGCATTAGATAAATGGAGACATTTCTTATTCCTGTCAGCTCAACATGACAGTGGTGCAATCTGGTTTTTAATTCTGCTCTTCTCGTCTTAACTGAGCAACAGTTACTCTGTATTTTTACCAGAAATGGTAGTGTTGGACTGTTATGGGACTATATGTACAGAGGAGGATTGATAGAAAGAGCAGATCCGGCTGTAATCTAGGGGACCTGAGAGTGCCTGTGTATCCATACCCAGAGCCTTGAACCTCTTTCCTGGAAGAACAGATGCTTTATCCATCTTTTCCTTATATTGCTGCTGGCGGTTTAACTCTGTCTACTTGCATACAATGATAATTGTTCATTTATGTAGCTGTTATTCTACTAAAGTATTCCACACAAAAAAGAGCTTAATCAGATAACTTTAGGAAAGCCGGTCACATCCCGTGGTTCACATCAGGAGCAGTTGAGATATGCTGATCTTTCAATGCATAGCTGAGTCTAGGGGTAGATTAAGACATTTTAACTGATATGAGAGCAGATCTGTTCTTCAAGTTACAGACTCCATACGTCCAGCGGAAGTGATGTAATGGTGATGGAAGAGATAAGGCTTGATATGGAAACAGGAGAACAATAGAGAACAGCTCTGTCTATTAGATAGCTATCATCTGAAGTTTATGGTATGATTATGGGGCTAACGTGCTCCATTATCCATTAAGGGTGTTGCAGACTTGGAAGTGAAGTGCAGGGATAAAGGCCGTCTTTCTCTGGTCTTTGGAATTTCCTCTTGTTCTCACACTTATTTTTACTCCTGTAGTGCCGCCTCAATTATGTGTTTCTGATGTCAATGATGAGGGGTAATTTCCTCACTGGGAACAAACAACACCAACATGTGGAGCATGCCCACATGGAAAAGCCTTTGTTAAAAAGGATGTGAAACAGAGCTTACATGCACACACACTTCCTGTATATGCATAGTCCCTGATGGATGCATTGTGTCTCCCTGTATAACAGTTATAGTAATGCTTCTTTGAATAAATTACTAACTCGTAACCCAGATGCTTCCATGTAACGCATGAGTCTATTTTAAAGAGAGAGCGAGAGACTTGGTTTTCTTCCTCCACCCTCCACATTTGATTTTTTGGGGTGTTTTTCTTATGTAGCAAAATGCTGACCTGTTGCCAGCATGACTGTACCCACCATTGAGGTCACCAAGGTCCGGACCTCTGTGTTTTGGGACTATAACTGCATTTCATTGAACAACCCCGTTTTGCACAGTTACAATAAATAAAACCTTGAACCTTAAACCTTGAGCGAATTTCTTCAAAATTGGCACAAACGAATTTGGTGGTCAAAGGTCACTGTTACCTCACAAAAGACGTTTTTGGCCATAACTCAAGAATGAATGCACTAATTGTGACTGAATTATGACTTATGATGAATTTCACACAAATATCTAATAGGATAACATGATAAAGTGCTGACATTTTGGACAGACATAGATGTAAACTGCTACATATTTGGTTGCTACAAAGTCGCAGAGGTCATTCCTTGTCCTCACGTGCTGGCGCTGCAGATACCAGAGTGCTCTTAAGAGAGACGCGAGGCTGACCCAACCCCTTCTTGTCTTTGTGAGCATAAAAGGCAAGGAAGAGGCCTTCCTCCTTCTAGAAAGAATGGCTTTCTAAACCCCACATCCTGTGGCACAGTGCTGCACATTCACAGAGGAGCAACCGGCAGAGCGGGAGTACTCTGAGCTCTGCAACCGCTGACATGAACTGAACTGGCCCTTTCTTTCATTAGAGAAAACAAACGTGTGAACAAAGTAATTGTTTCTTTCTCCCCCCCCCCACCCCCCGTCCCTCTCTGTTTCCATCAGCCCCTGACCATGTTCTCCCTTCTCACTGCCTCAATACCAGATTTGTTAGCGGAGAAAAATTGCAAACTCTGTTCCAGATTATTGTCAGATTCTATTTCTAGGGTACAGGCATCCAAAACTGAGGCAGCTGCAAACAAGATGAAGTGCAGAGGTAGAGAACTTTCAGTTTGATGTTTGTGTGTTAGTACTTGTACCGATTCTGTTCCTCTGGTATTGTAGAGGAATTTTTTCGTTTTTTTTACCATGTGGAACAATAACCACTCAGACCAGTGATGTGTGGGCACGTGAACAGAGTCTTGCACACAAACCAAAAAGCCCAGATTTCCCACTGGCTGAAACAACACGACTGTAACAAGATAGCTCAGTTAGCTCGCCAGATTTCTGACTTTTCACACTAATGTTTTATATGAGAGACAAACAACATATCCTGCATTTGAGAACTAAAAAGTTTATTTTATCATCAACAAGTCGGCTACACAGCAAGGCTGCAATCAGCTGTTCTTGGGTGGAGTGCTCGAGTGTGCATGTGTGTGTTTGTGCAGTAGAGCCAGAAAGTCCCCTCTAAGGCCAAATGAATAGTCTTAGATCAGTGTTTCTTTAATCTTTTAACAAGGTAACATTTCATTCACATAAACACTGACAGACACTGAGGAAGAACAAAGTTATAAAGATGACCCTTATATTGAAAATTCTGTTTGAATGTCTAAATCTCCTCTAATTGTCTGGGCAGAGGTTAGAGGTTAGCAGGATGAGCCTGTGAGGCTCATTTGTTACTGGTCAGGGTGGGATGCAGATGGACTAGCTGGTTAAGAGAGGTCAGGGACCTTTGTAATCTAAGACAGGATTATTCTGTAGGATCTCTGAGAGGCATTAATGTGGAATTTGTCTGAAAAGCAGTTGAGTGTTTGGTGTTGGTCATGATAACTAAACCATTGTAATGAAATATAATGATATTGAGTCATTGAATTTGTGGACTTTTTAGTGCTTAAAGTAATCACATGTACAGGTAGTGATAAGCAGAGAACAGATTTCTGGAGTCCCATCACTCGCTGTATTTCACCAGATCCAGATCTTGAACATCAGCCAATTCCAGAGTTTTCATTTTACCATACACATATAGTACAAGCGCGCACACATATACACACACACACACACACACACACACACACACACACACACACACACAAAACATTATGCAGACCAGCAAGTCCTGAGAAATTGTCTGAAACAATTTTCCCATTTGTTGAGTTAATTTTGCATGTGAGACTTCCTGGTTGGTCTGTTGATACTGCTGGTTCTGTTCTGCTAAAGAGGACTGTACAGTTCTCTTTGCATGTCCGCTGACTTGTTCAACAACTTCTGCAGTCCCAGAGGATGAGCTTTTGTTTGTGGTTCTGTCCACAGTTAGCCATGTTTGGCTTCACTGAATTACAGTAGGTTTGTGCTCATTTAAGGTCATGAGTTTATTGAGCTGAAGTAAAGCGTTGACCTGCATGACATTGATAAGTGGATGATAGACTTGATGTTTTTTTTGGTAGAGATGCAGTTTTCTTAACTTTTAGACCCCACCACTTTAGAGCAATGCACTTACAGCTGTTCTGGTCTTCTGGTCCCAAATTTAATGACAGGCAACATTAACCTGGTCACGCTTGGTCATGCATGAGCAGACTGGTGACTGACTGCTGTGTTTGTTCATTTTGTGTGTGTGTGTGTGTGTGTGTGTGTGTGTGTGTGTGGTTGTGTGTGTGCATACCTACTTTCCTATATATCATTTAGCGTAAGCATTGCTCAGGCCTCATTTACTTAGAGTTTTAGCTTCTCCTAGGGGATAAAGATTTGATCTCACCAAGGTTGCTAAATTTGATGGTATTGATCTTCATTTTTGTGTTTACATCCATTGCATGTGTGCGTTTCTTCCCATGTGCATTTTTGTGCAGACATGACTTGTGTGTGTGTGTGTGTGTGTGTGTGTGTGTGTGTGTTTGTGTGCAGCTCTTTGCAGATGCATCTGCTTTTGGTTACAGAAGCCCTGAATTATTTCTGTAGTGTAGATGAAAACCTGCTGCCTGCAGCCAGAACAGGACATGTTTTACATCAAGTTGGTCACAGCAAATGAGCACTACAGGACTCCTTAAATAAAGGAAACAGGAAACATAGCCCTGCTTTATTGCAGAATGTGTATATTATATGTCTCCAGGTATAGGACTCTCAACTTGGCCTTTGGTTTCTCTGGAGCATTGACATGTAACCACTGTGTCGTTTTTCGTGATAAATGAGGTAAGAGCTTATCTCTTTTAGACAAGTGGCTTCCCCTCTAAAACATTTTATTTTACACTTAGGTTTTTGTGTGAATTAAATGAGATACAGTGTGCTTATTAGTGAGTTTTAGAAGTGCTAGTAGTCCGACTTTGCTACCTTTGGACAGAGCCAGGCAGTATGGACAGAGCCAGAGGTTGTGAAGCAAGCTAATGGGGGGGGGGGGGCCTCTCCCTTTCCCTTTCCACCGCCCCTGGTCTGGCCTCGCACCTAATTGCTGTGTGAATGTAATCATAACTAATATGATGGTTATTATAATTATTTCTTATATTATCATTATTATCATTACTATTATTATATTGCTTTTGAAGCATATATTTATTCATTACCACTGTAAAAATTCCACCACATCTTTTGTCTTTCCGCCACACATCTCATAGACTACTCAGACGGATACTCTTGCCTCTCATACAAACATGCACACACATAACCTACATAACCCAATCTAATTGTAATCTATACTGCCGGACTCTTATCATTTCATTACCTACGTCATCGTAACTGCTTCATGTTATTGTCTGTATGTCTGTCATTATGTCTCTCTTCCATGTTTCACTATATGTATTTATTTTTGTCATATTGCTTCTCCAATAAAAAAGAAAAAAAAAAGAAAAATGGTTTCACTTAACTTGATATCTATCTTGGCACTTTTGAAAAATGTTTCACATTGTAGCATTCCAATTTGTGCATGTGCTGCTCACCCACCCACCCACACACACACACACACACACACACACACATGCTGTTTACAGAGCAACTTGCACCAAAAGACTTGTCTTCCAAGTATGGCAGTCAGACAGAAAATTCCCCTCCTCCACTTCTATTCTCTTAACCCAGCCTCTCAGTACCACAGAAGGCCAGGAATGTCTGAGCAGCAGAGTCTAAAATAACTTATCTATCCTCCCCTACTCATTTATTATTATTTTTTTATATATTTTATTTATTTTCTCTCTCCTGTTTCAGTGTATGTAGCCCAGGAGTGTTGTGGGAACAGCGTAGTTGTGGTCAGTAGCACCTGTGATCTTATTGACTATGACGAAAAACCACCATTAAAAACCTCAAACCACAAAAAGCTGGAGTGAGTAAACATTGCTGAGATACTGATCTAATAGATTATATGACATCAGAATCAGCTGAGTAGTCACAGCAATGCAGCTTGTGTCTGTGCTTTCTAATCAGCATGTGTTCTGTTAATGCTACATTTATTACGAGGTATTGTATTGCCTGTATCGCAGTGTGCTCCATAACTGTCTCATTTAGTGTTGCTTAATGAGCACTGCTACCAAGTGAGATCCTTGTGACGTTAATGGAGTAGAACTATCCTGATTGTCTCCATATGGAAGCCATGATCTGTGGTTTAACGCCATGAGCATGTCTTTACGGGGTGACTTACACAGGTTCAACATCTTAGACCAACTAAGTCACTGTGGTAAAAGGACACAGGAGCGTCTCAAACTCACTTCAACAAGCACCGGAAAGAAAAGTAAGAAAAGAAAGAAAAAAGCTCTACCTGTTATTTCAGCGGCACTCACTGAGTCCACAGAAAACCCCAAATGTTTATGCGAAAGTTCGTGGATACGTTCAATTTAACAACGTTGCACAATATTTTGCTGGAAAAGAAAGCCAAAATCTCAGCGTAGTCATTAAGAGTAATTACATCAGCCAACTTGACATCAACCCAAACAGCCAATGGCCCAAAACAGAACGAAATGTAAACCCAAAACTAAGTGATGCAACAATATGGCTATAATAATACCTCTGCTCACATGGGGAGGCTGGTGTTGGAGTCATGGCTGAATAAAGTAAACTGGATACAGTGTTGGAGGTGCGGCCCCGTTCAGTATGAAAGTGGCTTAGTGACGCATGGAGCCAAAAGTATGTATAAAGTTACCCAGATCTTCCACATCCATGGGCCAATAGAGCAAGAGCACCAGTGTTCCTTTTACCTCAGCCTTCCTGGCCTCAGTATTGGGCTCATTCCCACTTTTAGGACCTAATGATTTGAATAACAGCTATTCAAGTGTTCTTACTGGGAAGACTCTGGTGCTAGCCTACAGGGCAGTGAAAGGAACAGCTCCTTCCTATCTCCAGGCCATGGTCAAGCCTTACACCCCCGCCCGACCACTTCGCTCTGCTGCCTCGTGGCGATTGGTTGCCCCGTCGCTCAGAGGTCCCGGCGGCCGATCGACCCGGTCACGGCTGTTTTCTGTCCTGGCCCCACAGTGGTGGAATCAACTTCTCACTGACGTCAGGACAGCGGAGTCGCTGCCCATCTTTCGGCGCAGGCTGAAAACCCACCTCTTCAGGAAGTGCTACCCTGAGCCTTCCACTTAGCACTTATTGTATTCATACTAGCTTGTTGCACTTATTGTATTTGTATTACTTATAGCACTAACTGTTTTTCTTGTTTCTGCACTGTACTTTGGCTCTGAGTTATGCTCTGCTTCATGCTCTTAGATGCTTGTTTGGAAAAGGAAATGTACTTCTTCTGGTGACTAGTAGTTCTTTTGATTACCAATGTTGATGCACTTATTGTAAGTCGCTTTGGATAAGAGCATCTGCTAAATGACTGTAATGTAATGTAATGTAATGGGAAGTTTATTTACATAAAAAATATTATTCGCTGATTGACAGACATCTCTTTATTTATTGAAGTCATGGGTAAAAAATCTTTTTGGGCCCAATGGCATCACGTGACTGATCCAGAAGTTTTAACTCCACGTTTTGGTCACTACGAAAGTAGGCTTCCTGGGGGCTTGGTTGGAGTACACATGGTCCAGAAGCATTGTGACAGTTGAGGGAGACAGTTTCATTTTACAGCTTTATACCACGGCAAAGCAGCTGAGTCAGAGTGACAGTCATTGGGCTGTTGGTGGCACTAAACCTATGCAAGAAATCCAGGCAGCAAAATACTATAAGGTGTCCTTTAGAAACCTCCAAGAAAATAGTTCTGTGTCTGCTAATATGGTTGCACCGGTGGTTGCATGAAACCCTTAATTGCTAAAAGTTATTGGGGGCAGAACTCGTCAACAAACTCTGGCATACTATGATGACTGGTTATGTTCAGTAGCTAGTTGTTAACTTTATCTGTTGTTTGGTGCTGGGTGTGTAGCACCAAACTGCTTGGTGCATGCATGTTTGAGACGAGCATGTAAGTGCAACAGATCTCCACAATACAAAGTAAAAAGGGTCTAGTTTCCCCCTCACTGAAACTCATATCAGTAGGGAAGGAAAGGCTCCTCTCTCAGCGCAGAAGATAAACTGAGAGGGAATTCTCCAGTCAAATCATTTTCTCTGGCTACATAGATTTTCACATGACTGGCTCAGTCTGAAAACAACAAAAACAACAGCCTTCCGCAGCATTTGATTCCTGATAAGAGCACCAGAACTTTTATTCATGACTCTGGCTGATGTCAGTTTCATAACTTTACATTAAGTCTAACAAATAAAGTGGCTGCTGCCTATGGTCTTACCATGAGTGTGTGTGTGTGTGTGTGTGTGTGTGTGTGTGTGTGTGTGTGTGTGTGTGTGTGTGTGTGTGTGTGTGTGTGTGTGCGATTCTAGGTTATTTTTTTCAAAGTATCATGAGTCTTAGGAATTAATTTAATCCATTTCATACAGTAATAAGTAGCATAATAGCGATGCCTTGACGCAATCGCATCTCATGATGCTTGTCTGATAACCATTACTGTGTGTTAGGAGGTTATATCTAAATGTCAGCTTCTTACTGGTGTTAAGTCTGGTTTTATGTGTTTGTGATGTGTGTATAGAAGAAGAGGGGATTTGAAATGGCACATCCTCCATCAATTTATGTGCTCAGCCGCTCCAGGAGGCCCCTGTGGTTTGTGAGATACTACGGCAGTGGTGGGAAGTTATGGCAGGAATGTGATGTCATTCTAAGAAAAGTCTGTAGATGACATTGACCAGATGTTTGTGTGATCTTCAGTTCTCCTTAACATGGTCGGAAAGACACATCCAGCTGTTTCAATCAAAGTGGAGCAGTCCAGTGATGGGAACGTTTCTACCCCCATGTGGTTAAAATTAGTACTGCTGCAAAACTTAGTGGAATCTGTGTACAAAATGAATGCAGCAGGCTAGAATTTGTGAAAACATTATTTCACACAAGATGAAAGAATCGGCCATTTAAGGAAACATTTAAGCATAAAGTTTGCATGTTGGCTCCAATACATGAGGGGGGATTTACCCACTTGCAGTGAGTCATGCAGTCACAGTGACTTCTGCAACAAAGACGTTGGCCCTATTTGTACGTTTGGGAAAATCCAGCTGCCTTTTCCAACCATTGTTTATCCTTTGAATTCAGTTGAGAAGCCTCAAGTCTCTAATGGGATGTTTAATGAGAACCGTCAGGTCAAGAATGAAGTTTGAGTCTGTGTATTGTATTGATTGGTTGTTGGAAAGTTAAGAAATTATTTTCCCTAAAGGCCCCAGAGATATACTGAAATGACATCACAGATTTGATTATAAGTAATGGTAACCAAACAACAACTGCAGAAAAGATGCCTATAAGCAGTTATAGTAGAGATGAAAGTTCAGTCTTGACTTTGGAAACAGTAGTTGGCAAAACTATTTCAACTCAAGGTCCATTTAGTTCATGTTCTGGAGTTTCATTCATATCACATGATCTTCGTCAGCAGATTGTGTTTGCCCAGTTGTCATGGACTTAAATATCCACCCAACTTGCTCTGCAGAGGAAGATCATGTTATCGAATTGAAAGCTCTGGAACTGCTGCTACAGAAAATATACCTTGTGGTGAGTTTGTTTTGTCAGTTAGAATATTGTACATCCTTTATCTCTGTCCAGTAAGGTGAGGTCAATGACCACACAAAATGTAAATCTTGGAAACGTCAGTAGAGATTTAAAATGCCCGATCCAACCTATTCTGTAGCAGGCTGTGCTTGCCTCTGCCACGACGATGCTGCTCTTGCTGTGGCTCTTTTTAGGATCCGGTTATGCAACAGCTCTATACACTCACCCTTGGTTTACATTAAGACTGTTTGTGTTAACGTCTGGATCTCTGGAGCTGCCTCTCAGACAAACGTTACTCATCACTTCCTCTCTCCTGGGCTCATCTCAGCGCTGTGATGTATCTAATGATGTCAGACATATCAAGCAAGTGTTATTGAAACATCAGGCCTTTTGGGAGGAACTGATGTAACCTCCAGGACTGAGATACAGCGGCCTACACTGTGAAGGCCTGTGAACGTGCCCGTGTGCACCATGATGCCACAGATCGCTGTCATTGCTCCCACCCCATCTTCCGCCTCTGTTGGGATTTTATGCTTTCTGTCTCAGATTCTGTCAAAGCAAACCCTCAGGCCTGTGTTTCCATGCCAGCTCCGGACAGCTTAAACAATTATAAACACACAATTATGATGAGGCACTGTTTTTGCACAGCGCCCAAGAAACGTAAACACTCTGCCAGCACACGTCATATTGATTTTTCACAGTTTGGAGACATCCAGGCCTGCCATCCAGACTCAGGAATGACATAAACACTTGTCCAGAGGCACGTCAGACTGTCTGCGGCAGAGCTCGGCTGGATCTGACACAGTTCCTCGAGGGCTCAGTGACTCACCAGCCACTGTATATTCACAGTGGACACTAACACTCATCACTGCAGAATCTCAGGCTTCTGCTCAGTCTGTTTGCTCTGTGGAAGATCATGCTGTTTGTGTAGAGTAACATCATCTTCATCTCCTCCTTCTCTCACAATCTGACTCTCCAGCTCTCACATATGCACACCATGTACTGTGCTGGACGTCTGTGCCGCAATGTAAAAATATTCCATAATAAGTAAAGATACAGCATTTAAAATGTTTTAAGGAAATGTAGTTAATATTGGAGTGAATGAGGAGGTAATTAGTTTTTTTTTAAATTTACTGTTGGTTTATAACAGAGCATTATGTTTTATTGGGTCAATTTTTAAGTAGGATATGAGCAGGTAATGTAAGTAGTAATCATAACAAGCAGATGAGGATTCTTTTTTTTAATCTTCTGATACAGATACCCAATACCCAAACTCGGGTAGACCAAGTACCGATACAATACCAATGCTTCTCTGTTTTACAATTTAAAAATTTGCATTGTGTGACCTCACTGCGAGGATCTGATGGGGATCATTTAATGTAAGGTATAACATTGGGAGACAGTAACTGCAATACTCAACTAGTACAAACAAACATGCTCCCTTATTCTTTATCGGTATTCATATTTATATTCAAGACAGTTCATAAAAGTGTGTTTTTGTTGTACAATGCATCAAAAAAAAAATTAAATGTACTTTTTAGATAGATTATGATGAGTATCAATAGTAATTTTTTTATGAGGGTCAGTCTGTTATAAGGTCAGTATATGTGGTGGAGTAAAAACTGTAAAATATCCCTCCGACATCTAGCGAAGTAAAAGTAGCATTAATAGAAGGACTCAAATACTTGTATCTCAACATTTTACAGATCTTGAGTAAATGTGCTTTATCTTCCACCACTGTGGGTATGTTCTTTTCATCTCAGGCGTGTGTGTGTAATCTGGTAAAGCTATCATCCATCATGACGTATGCCTTTAGAAATGGTATTTATGCTTGATAATCAGACCTTTCATCATTCGATACACCCGCGGATCTGTATGAGGTCCTCTTAAGATCCCTTTTCAGACATCCACTCAATGGCTGCAAGACTCATTAGCATGATGTTCTTTTTGTGCAGATGTCAGTTGGGTCTGTGTGCCATCTCTTCCATCTGGTGTTTGGGTTTATGGTGGTGCATAGTGGACGTAGAAGGAAAACAAACTGAGAAGCACTATTTTGATCCACCTGCAGATTACTGAGCGGTGTTTGGAGATTCAGCAGTAGACATCACATAGGTGGGGTTTTTTCCTCACACATGAGCGCATCTAGCGTCTTCATCATCGTGAGCCAGTTTGAGGCTTGAGTTACGAACATGCAGGACTGTCTGCTCAGTTAAGTTGCGCCTTAAAGAGGATGGAGAAAACTGCCGAAAGGAGAAAAAAAATCAGAGACAGAAAGCAACAGGTGACTGAGAGAATACTTAAGCGATGCTTAAACATGAGCAGCTGTGATTTATTTGAGTGGTGCTGACAATATGCAAGTGTCATGTGTCCCTTCATTGCATCAACGTGCCTGAAATCTCTTGGTAAATTGTCAAAATCATGTTAATCCAGCACCAGGAGCCCTTATTGTTGCGTGCCAGCAAGTTTGCCGTAATAAAACACACATGTGCTTCATTCTGAGAGTTAATTTTCCTTTTCCTCTGTTTATCTTATGACACTAATCTGATCTGAAGCAGGTGTTCCTGAAGCTTTCTTTAAGTGGCATAATAGTAATAAATCCTGTGAAAAAAAAACACTCAAGGGACCAGAAGTTAAGAGGTGAGATGGCGTGAGTTAGACGTGTTTGAGAGAGCAGGAATGAGAATATGTAGCAGGCCACACATGTGTTATAATAGATTAGATGAGAACAAGTGCTTTTGGTCAGGGCTGAAGGTCCTGAGAGTGGGGTCTGTTTTCTGAGTTTTCCCATGGTTTTAGAGCCACATATTGATTCAGTTATCTGGTATGTTGGAGAGGATTGCATGTAAGTAGGAAGACATGGAACATGTTTAATATTTGGACAGGACGCAGAGTTATAGAAAATGTAAAATTAAGAGTGACTTATATATGAGATGCCAGGTTTATAAAGTTGGGAGAGGATCATGATTAAGGATGACGGAGCCATTTATTTGTTGTGTATGTGTGTGAGAACAAGAGGCAGATGGAGAGAAATATTTGTGTGTAGTGTAGCTGTTCACTCTCTGCCCAAGCTTGCTGAGCCCGTCCAAAGCTCTGACAGGCTTTTGGCTGGACGCCTTCCACGTGAGTCCAGCAACAGCTGGATGATGGAGAGAAAAGGAGGAGGGGAGCAATGAGAGAGAGAGCCAAGGCAGAGCAGGCCAGTTCCCAGGCTCCATCTTCTGGAGACCCCAGAGGAGAGGAAGCAGGGTGAGGTGGGCGGGTGGGGGGAGTTGGGAGGGCTGAAAGGGCCAGCTGCATTGATGTTGTGCCTGCATGTAGTAATCAGTGACGCTCGATGTGGCTTCAAAGTAACATGATTGCAGTAAAGAAAGCCATCCTTTATTTAAGCCTTTCAATAAGTCATCAATAGAATTAAAGCTGCTATAGTTCATTAACAATGAACAACAATTAACAGCGGATCTAATGACAAGTGTACATGAACGAGGTCGCTTGTGGTGACAAACCCATAGAGAACTTTCACCATACTGCAGTTCTCTTTAGCTCTACAGAGTGTTTTAGCATCTTTCAGCTCACTGTTTTGGTTTTACTATCAGCAACTTGGCTGTTTTGGTTCACTCTCGGCGCTTAAACAAAGCAGCAAACTCTGATGATACAACTGAGGGCATCCATCTCTGTTTTTGAATTTAAAATAATCAACACAATTTTTGATTTGTCAATGCTCACCTGTGAGATAGATCAGCAGACTTGCATGAAAACACTGCAGAAGTCGGCTCACTGTGGTGATTTTCAGCATCAGTGGGGATAAATATGAGCCATCTGACAGAGGCAGGACACTAGCATGCTATCAAAGAATGATTGATAAAAGAAGTTTGTAGTCTGATGGATGACATCAAGTGAGCCTCAGCGGTTGGCTGTTATACTCAGCTAGCTAACACTGTCTTCAGTTTTGCTCCTCTCTTGATGATTATTATTTTCTTGTTTTGTCACATTCTCTTTCTGAATATTTTGTCTTCCAAGTGATGTATCATTCATATGTATGTTTCCCTTCATCCTCAGGGCTGCGGGGCATCATGTGGAAAATGCGACTGCAGTGGTGTGAAAGGAGCAAAGGTGAGATTTTCATTTGTCACTGTCAATCAATGCTTGTGCATTTTTTTTCGTCACCACCTTGTTAGTTTGCAGTTGTTGCAAAGGGCTTTTTAAGTTGATAGCAGACCAAAGCAGTCGTGGCAGTGCTTGCTATGTTCTGACTGATGGGGTCAGCTCAGTGGGACAGACTGCAGCTGGGCCTGGGTGGAAAAGCAGTGGATGGGCCTCAGTCACGGAGCAGAGACCAGGACAGGAACAAAGATCAGTTTGAATTGGAGCATGTCCGGACACACAGCTGGGCCGAGGGCCTTACTCCCATCAGAGGGAGGCTGTCAGATACAGTACAGATGCACAAGTGGTGGGGGCACTAGCCTGAACAGGAGATGAGCCTTTGAGCTGTCAGCAGTCCAGCATGAATGTTAATCACTGTCCGGAAACATGAAAAGTTGGTATTAACTGTCTTTGGCAAAGGCGGTTTTGCTGTTACTTCATTTTTTTTCTTCTCTAAAGCAATTGCTTAGAGACTGTTAAAGACTGATATATCTCATTCAATCAGTAACAAATACAGTTATGGGACAGCAACTAGGAAAGAAAATATTTCAGCCACAAAAAAATAAGAACATTTCAGACTTTCCTCTTATTTTTGCCTTTTTGCCTGTGAATTATTATGGGATATTTGTGTACCTCCTGATCACTTTAACCAATCTGGCCAGAGCGCCCCCACCGGTGGGGGCGGAGCATGCATCCAAAAATTAATCCACTCATAACGTGCACTCATCAGTAACGAATATAATGATGCCGCATACCTGCTCAAACTGTAGCTCCTGCGCTACAAAGTCATCTCAGCTGTTTGTACAAACTCCAAACACTACATATGACAAAGCTATGTATAATACCAAGTAACACAATTGATATAGCGCCCCCTAGGCAGTCCCACTCGCCACATTTATGCCAATAACGTTTTGAAAAATTAATTAAATACTAACATTCGTTAGCTCCGGAGATCGCTAGCGACCAGACGGTCGCAGCCATTTTTTCACATTCCGCTACGACACAGCCTCGCAGTTTTGCTTACAAAACAAACCCATCATCATAATCCGCATAATCGATCACATCATAAACCAGCTCCTTACTTTGAGATGTTCTGCAGCAAAAAAAAAAAATAATCCGCTCATGTTTACTATCTATCTGCGCAGCTCATCTGTTTGAATTTAAAGCTGCCGCTGCCTTTGTGTGCCTCGTGTGCCTGCTAGCGGAAGGGGCGGGGTTATACGTCTCAGCAAATCGGATTTGAGAAATTTGACACTCGGGTAGTTTTTATTTTATGATTGGCTAACGGATTCTGTCATTCAAAGTCACGTTAGGTTGTTTCAACAGAGCAGGCTGTGACACGTCTATGGAACGTTCATTGGGTCAAATCGGCCCTTCACTGTGGCTGAAAGGCCCTGGAGGATAAAAAAACTGGAATTCAGACGATAAAATCCCATGGATGACAAACATTAACAGTCTCAGAGAGGATCCAGGCTCTCAAAATGATGCCAAACTGCTGCATATGGATAGATTGAACACTATTAATGATAAAAGAAGTGAAATATATAATTATATAGTATATAAAATTACAATGACACAGCTGGAACAAAATTACATTTTGGTTGACCTCGTTTGACCTCTCCGTACTAGATCAAGATGTACTAGATAAAGCTTCACTTTATCAAAGTAAAACTTTGTTTAGAGACCCTCAACATATAGTTCTATGATCTGGGAGAGCTGGAAAGCTTGGACCTACATGATTTCTAATAAAGAAATATCCTGAAATTGCTTTTTTTTCCATTCGAAAATTAGAATTTTCAATTTGTGCTGTGTGCCATCTTAATCTACTCTTAACCAGTAACATATATACTGATATTTACACATATCAACACATCTCACAAGTGTTAGGGTCATTTTACTACCAAAAGTATTAAAATAGCCCTTACAGTTGCAACCGTACACTCATTATCGTATGGGTATGCTATTTTTGAGCTGAGGGCCTAAAAATCGGTCTAGGGTCCAATTAAGATTGAAATGAAGAAAGAATCCCTCTTTGGTTGAATTGGTCACAATCAGTAGACATGAGGGGTCACTGGTTACATTGCTTTGTTTTATGTTGTCACAAGTAAAGGAAATTGGGAACCACTGCTATTAAAGTTAATTTGTTTTGCACTGCAACTCCTGCTGTGTGAGTGTACATGTGAGTTATTGGCTCAGTTATATCAGACGACTGCAGAGTGTTTTCTATCCTCTTTGTGCAACAGTCTGGCCTTTTATGGCTCATTCTTACAGCAACAGTAGCCCCACAAAAACAACAGATGTACTCACTGTGTTCAATGGAGCTCGGCCAACCCACTGTGGATTCAAAGCACTCCTGTGTTTTGAAAAATTTCTGAAAGGCCCCAAAAAACCCATGTGAGCTTTATTTCCAATGATGTCACTTCCGTACATTGCACAACAGGAGTTGCCGTGGTAACCCTATTGATGATTTCCCATGGTTCAAAATACAGTTTTTCTACCGACTGATTGAAGTCAGATGTGTTGTGGTCAGAGTATGGAAATCGTCCCAAAAGGTTTCAGTATGTCACACATGACGTTCTCATGCGTGACAGCTCAGAGAAGATTACTGGAGCGTGTCCTTCAAAAACACAATGCTGCCACCTAGTGGCAGGTAGTGGAAACAACATCCAGTGAGATTGAGTCACTGTGAAGGGAAATTGTTGTGACCAATAGTAGTTTTTATTGGTTTCTTTTGTTAACATTGTGCATAATTCAACATTCAAAACAACAGGTTTCATTATAAAGTCAAATGCAGTTGTTTTTTTTATAAAAATAAGTGCTTATCCTTTGATTATTGGTAATGGATTGACCAACATCTATGCAAACTTAAAGAGTAGAACAAATAATTAAACGTTATTTTGTAGTTTGCTATATTATAGATATACAAACAAGAACATTTATTCTTATAACAATTATGAAGGATGAAATCATAAGCTCTTACAGGTAAAATGATCTCAGTTGACCTAAATGCATGAGATGCACATTTTTGAATGCATCTGTGATTCTTCCAGGAATACCTTTAAATGCATTATAGATTATAATGTTACTACAACAATTGATAAAAATACAGTAACTTAGTCTAACACTGAGTTAAGTCATTAAGAATCGAATTGCATAGTTACTGTTCCCCATTAAATTTGCTTTGGGTATCAAACCCATGTCTGATAAATTTATGAAATTATAAAATGTCTTAAATGTTTTAAATTGTTCTTTGTAATCTCAGTAAATATTAATATTTGTATCCTTACATCATTAACCTGACGGTCTGTGCTTCACAGGGTGAGCGTGGATTTCCTGGTCTTCAAGGTAATATGGGATTTCCAGGAATACATGGACCTGAAGGTCCTCCAGGACCAATGGGCCCCACGGTCAGTGCACACACACACACACACACACACACACACACACACACACACACACACACACACACACATTAAAATGAATAACCTTATCAGACCTATTTTTTGTCCCCTTGTCCACACTTGTGACATTGTTAACTGATTTTATACACATAGATCAACTATTAAGATTATAACACATATTTCTCTTTTGATAATCATTTGTTTCTTTTAGGGAGGTCTGGGGGAACCCGGAGCTACTGGACTGAAAGGAGTGCGGGTAAGTAACTAACCATCATAATCCTGACATACAGTATGATGTGATATATGAGACGGTATTGTCATGAGACAGTAATGCTGATATGGCTGTCATCTTGCAGGGTCCTCCTGGTCTGCCAGGTTTCCCAGGAAACCCAGGACTACCAGTAAGTTCCTCTGATCTGTCTCGCATCCTGCAGCAAATTTACCCCATAACAATAAGAATGTTGTAAGATGCAATCACTCACTTTAAAGTAAGACCCTCTAGATAACACGGTTTTAGATGATGTTACTTTTTAGGCTACGTCTTAGGTGTCTGTGGGGAGCTTAGTTGTTAGACTGGTCAGGAAGCTGCAGAGACTTTGTCACTGTAACTGAAAATTGTCTCAAATGTCTATTTGTGTGCTCCCACTCTTAGGGCATCAATGGAAATGATGGCCCACCAGGTTTGCATGGTATCCCAGGTTGCAATGGGACTAAAGTAAGCCACTTCTAAAAGTTGTACTGTGTTTCAAACCGAATTTGTTCACTGTTTGTGCCTTCTGACTGTGTTGTGTGTGTGTGTGTGTGTGTGTGTGTGTGTGTGTGTGTGTGTGTGTTTCAGGGAGACAGAGGGAGGGATGGCACTCCTGGTTTTGCTGGTCTTCAAGGACCTCCTGTAAGCAACCGTGACTCACATGTCAACCAACCAGCACACATTTCAGTTATTGCCACTGTCTTGTGGAGAAAATATGAAAAAGCATCAGAATTTCTTTAAATACTTCCTTGTTTTTATACTGTCTGGCATTCCTCTTTTGGGAATGGTCCGGTTGTCTTTGAGCAGCTCTCCTCAGCTCTAATAGAATCATGTCATGACATGACATGGCAATATATTACCTAAACAGTGTCTGAAATCCAAATATTCATCCTAACTAGAACTAGAACATGTTACATGTATAGATATGTTACTACTGTCCTCTCTTCTCAGGGCATCTCAGGAATTCCTGGAATGAAGGTCAGCTCAACTTTATGTAGTTATTACATTTGTATGCAAAGAAGAATGTCCCATCTTCATGTATGATAAAACATTGTTCTACCAAACCATTTATTTGTGTTTTTTATCCTACAGGGCGACCCTGGTGGTGTGATTGGGATTGTTCCCCTGAAAGGAGACAGAGGATTCCCTGGCACACCTGGATTACCTGTGCGTTGTGTGTGCATGTTGAAAGAATAAGAGACAAACTAAGACTAAATGTTATCTCAATTTTCATGTATGTTCTTCCCACACATGTCATTCTCTCCCAGGGATCAAGTGGATCTCATGGACCTATTGGACCTCCAGGACCTCGAGGCTATCACGGACCCAAAGTGAGTTACTCCTACAGGGATGGACTTTTTGTCATCCTACAGAGTCAGTGATAGACCTTATGAGCTATGGAATATTGGTTATGCAGAGACACATGATAACCATTAAATAAAACACCAATCTGTGCTGGAAAGAGCAAATATTATAAAGTATAATATGTGTAGATGTTTAAACCTGTAAGATGTTGTATTTGTTTATCTGTAATATACAGTACTGATATTATCACTTTGTTTGACTAACTGAGAATCCATTTGACAGGGTGAACCTGGCTTCCCTGGCCCTCCTGGAGAAATGGTAAGACTAATCATATGAGTTTAAAATTGTAAAACAAAATTCACCATTCTCTGACTTTATCACACAACTGCGATGTCATGGAACTTTTTTTTCCCCTCCTTGCAGGGTGACAGGCTGTCCTATCTGAGTCAGAAAGGAGAAAAGGTGAGAATTTTTGTTTTTTATATGTTGTCTGCAAAAATGCTGCATTTCTAATATGATGGTTTCACTGTAGACCTAACTAGAGGCAGCAGTAGCACTTAACAGGTCAGTAGTAAAACAGTAAGAATGGGCTAGTATATTTCTTAATGTGGGTTTTCAGGTAGGAAATAATCAAATAAAGTTTTGATGGTATTATCTTACAAAAACAACAACATATAAGTCATCAGTTTATCTTTTAAAAAATCACCAAATTTGGAGAAACTTTGTTTTCACTGGATGATTTGCTTTTTTTGATTACATTTTGTGACTAATTGTTAATGCATTGCTCTTGTGAAAATGTATTGCTTGTGGAAGTTGTTGTGATCATTGCGGTCTTCCTGAAGGGGGACACAGGATTTCGTGGCCCACCCGGACCTCCCGGAAATCCATCTGAAGGAACGGGAGCACATACCACAGAGCTCGTACCTGGACCACCGGTACTCAGCACTTTAAAAACAGAACAGATATTGTGCTATTTTTGGCTATAAATGAATTGCAAATGCTAAATGTTTGTTTATATATACAAGATGACTTGGATTCTGTGTTATTTCCTGAATGTGTTTGTGCTTTTTTATTCATAAAGGGTGAGAAAGGACATCCAGGGGATAAAGGAGACAAAGTTAGTATTTTACCTTTAGATGTTGAGGTGTATGGCTTACAGTAGATTACTGTCCACACAGGCGGTTTGCTATCCTTTTGTTAAATTTTTTTAAGCGACATCTGATTTCCTTTGCAGGGCTATTGCACCCCACATCTCAATGGTGTCAAAGGAGAAATCGGTCCTCCTGGACCAACAGTAAGTGACAAAAATGCGTCTCTTTGGGATGGTACAATTAAAGAAGAAAGACTTCAAGAGACAGCAAAACTAATTAAAGTGAGTGTTTCTGTAATTTCAGGGTAAATCTGGCAAGGATGGAGAGGACGGGCTGAAGGTAACAATAATTTACTTTATTATTCACCTCCTATACTATACTGCCCAGCTGTTGTTTGCTTTAATCTTATGAAATATGTATCGCTAAAGTACATAATACTTTCATACAGGGACAAAAAGGCTTCCCCGGATCAGTTGGATACATTGGTTCTCAGGTAACTAATGCATCTTTTATTTACTCTGCACATACTCAAGACTTTAATCTGAAACTTAGATGATCTTGGAGGTGTTATGGTCAGACAGAGTAAACTCTCCGTCTTGTTTCAGGGTGAAAAGGGAGAAAGAGGACCACCAGGTCACGTAAGTAATCTCTCTCATCCCTCTTTCTTTCACTCTTATCCTCTCCCTCTCTTTCCCATCAGCCTCAAAGACATGGATGGTTTCTAAAAAGCTATCAGCAGATGTAACCACATATTCATTCAGTTAAAATGTGAGAGCATGTTAAATGGGCAAATCCACTGATTTCACCGTTGGATAATATGTCATGTTCTTGGAATTTAACAATCTCAGGAGGAATTTGCACACAAATTACTTTCAGCACAAAAACTACAGTTACACACACATTACATATGATATGTATGGTATAGTTTTTAGACTAAGTTTTACATTTGTAGGCCAGAAATTATGAAGCAAATTAACATATTAAAAAAGGATTCTGTACTATACATAACCTGGCAGTGTAGAGAAGGTAGTCATATTTAGACCTTCTAACATGTTGGGAGGTGTAATTTAATGAGACTTTGACAGAACAGTTAAATAAATTAATTGAGGTACTCTGCAGCAATCTGAACTCCTGACCTCATTATTTTAAACATCATGGCTGTGGCCTTGACTTGAGTAATCCTGGGATTTTTTTTTACCTTTTCTAAATTCATTTTGACCATTTTATCAATCTCTCTCTCACAAAACCCTCAACTTTATGGAAGTGCAATTCTAAATAGCGGGAGTGGCCCTTTAAATCAGAGATAATGGCAAAATCTATTCTAGTCGTGAAACGCAGAAGGATTTCATCCTACGAAGGTGTAATTCCTTTCTACACAGTTATTTAAATATTGATATTTTGCTTCAGTACTGCAGCGATAGTCAGCATTAAAAGGAAAGATGACAGGTAAGAAGTTCAGCAGTCAACTCATTTGAGTTTTGGTAGATTGGTGGAATAAAACTTAAACATAATCTTATACAATGGCCATGCATCCTTAATCTCTGTAATTATATAATTTTAGGGTGATGGTTCCCCTGGTTCTCCCGGTCCTCGTGGTTTTCCAGGGGTTCAAGGAGAAAAAGGTAAAGTGAGGCCATAGTGTGCCACTAAATGGTCATACGCATATACGGACATGCACACATGCGCATAAACACCTATTTTGGATCAGGTCCCATGATATGATATATTTTCTCATAATTCACAGGTTTTGCTGGTCCTCAGGGAGAGGCAGGTCCACCAGGTACAATGACACAACATTTCAACATAATATAAGACCACTGCATTGAGGCGGCATTTGACACATGCTAACCTGAATAACACACTAACTGGCCTTCTTGACTTGTACTTCAGGCCGGCAAGTTGAAGGGCCTCGAGGGGAGAAGGGTCAAAAGGGAAGCGTTGGTGAGAAAGGAGATAGGGGTGTAGAAGGAGAGTCTCTCGTTGGACGTCCAGGACAACCAGGGACCACTGGATCACCTGGACCACCTGGACTACCGCGTATGTATTATCGTTGAATAATATAACAAACATTTCAACAATTGACATCAAGGAACACCTTGATAAAGTGTATACCTCTATATAAGTGTATATATATGTTTGTGTGTGTGTGTGTGTGTGTGTGTGTGTGTGTGTGTGTGTGTGTGTGTGTGTGTGTGACAAATGTTTGTGTTGTGTGCTTTGACATGGCCGCACAGTTGACCCTAATGAATGTGACAACGAGAAAGGAGCTCCTGGCCCAACTGGACCTCCAGGGTTACAAGGGGAATTGGGACAGAAAGGTAAGAACGTCTACAATTAATGCTGATTAATAGGAGTCATTCAATTAATTAATTGAAATTCTATGTTTTTATCTTTGAGGCGTAGTGATACCTTTGTGGGCACAAAATGCATCATGTACTATCTACAGCTGGACAAAATTTTAAGGACATTTAAGTGCATCATATTATTTTAATTGATAAGTCTGTGCCGCCTTTCAGGTGACAGAGGAGATACCTGTGTTCAATGTGAAGGCTTCGGCCCACCTGGATTACCTGGCCCCCAAGGCCCTAAAGGAGATCGAGGTGAATGAACAGTGATCATATTCAAATAAAATGGTGGTGTCTAGACACACAACTATTGGGGCTATGAGCTACTTCTGACCACAGCTGTGACAGTTTTCATTGTGCAAACACAACTAGGTTATTATTTTATTCCAACATTTTTTCCTTTGCATTGATACTCACTAGATTACTATTGAATGAGTATGACGTATGTACAATTGTCCATTTTCACCTGTCAGGACCTCCTGGGCTAGTAGGCGGCAAGGGAGAAAAGGGTGTGTCTGGCTATTCTGGACAACCTGGAAAACCTGTGAGTAGAATAATGTGTGAAATACTTTGGACAAGGTCTGAACTGAATTATTTCGCAATTTATCCTTGATTTCATTGAGGAAAATGGAGTAATAAGACATTTTTTTGACCTGTGTGCAGGGTTCTCCGGGTATTCCTGGGTTGATTGGGGTACCTGGTGCTGTTGGTGAGCCAGGAGACATTTTCGCAAATCCTGGTCTGAAGGGGGACAAAGGTCTGACTGGTCTTTCTGGTACAACGGGGCAGCCGGGTCGGGATGGACAGCCAGGGAGAGATGGCCTCCCAGGTATACCTGGCTTCAAAGGAGAACCAGTAAGTGTGTGTCTGGTTTGTTTGGTTAGGCAAACTATCAGGATATCAAGACAGCATGAGCTCCACTAGGATTTATTGTCAACTTAAATCAAAGTAGATTGGAAATCGCCTTTCTCTGATTGCTTTCAGGCCAAAGAAGGCATCAAGGGTGAGCGTGGACCAGATGGGGACCCTGGTCTTATTGGGCCTCCAGGAGAGAGGGGTCCACCTGGCCTGCCAGGCTTCGGTCGACCAGGGGAAACTGGAGAGAAGGGCAGTCATGGGAGACCAGGCCTTCCTGGAACTCCTGGACCATCTGGTAGGCATGCCATGTACACAATGAGAGACCAACAGATACAGTGAAAAATGCACTCATATAGTCAAAGAGAAGTTAAATCAAACTTTAGCTCAACCACACATCTGAAACTCAGCAAACACACACTGAACATGAAGCCAGTGATAACATATACCTTGTGTGCACCAGGTATAAAAGGTGAGCCAGGTAAAGGTGTGAGCACTCCTGGACCTCAGGGAGTACCTGGAACACGCGGAGAAACCGGCATACCTGGACTTCAAGGTGAGCAACACCATAGTCAGCATGTTTTCATGTTTTCATTTCTGCAAAAAATATAATTTACAATTAGTCTCTTGAGGGTTAATCAGTGAACTTAATCTTGTGTTTGATCAACAAGTATTAGCATGTGATTACAAAAAAACAAAATAAATTGTGGTGTAGAATTGTTGTGGTCATTGGTCCTGTTTACCCTGTAACGTGTTGTTGGTTGCAGGTGACAGAGGCCTGCATGGAGACTCTGGGGTGCCAGGTTTCCCTGGAGAGAAGGGTGAACACGGACCCCCTGGAATTGGATTTCCAGGCCCACCTGGCCCTAAAGGTAAGTTTATTCCATGATGACCCTATTCCGCCTCTTCGTGGATCAAAGAAAGTATGTGGATACTTACTGGTCCCTAAATAAAACTGTTAGCAATTGGATACAGTGTATGAATTATATGTACATAAACAGAGCAAATGCTTTATCCATGTTTCTAGGAATCAGTGGAATTCCAGGAAGTCCAGGATTCCCAGGAGAGCCTGGAAGACCAGGACAGGATGGCTTGACTGGACAAGCCGGTAAACCTGGGCAAAAAGTGTGTATTTCTCTGCATTTGTATTTCAATTAATAATTGAATTACATAATTCAACATTCTACTTGACGATTAGTGTTCTGTGCAACTTCCTAAAGTTAAAAATAGGTTTGGATGATGTTTCTTTCTTTGGATGTTGCATTGAAATATATATTTGAGAGGACTTGGTTTATGAACATTAGACAAGTACCTTGTTTTTATTAGTCCAAAGCGCTATTGTTACACAATAAAATTCAAATCCAACAACAAGAACAATGCTAACATTTATTTTTTATGGACATGATACACTGTGAGATTTGAATGTCATGTAAAATCACTGTTGCAAGAGTTGAGAAGCAAATCAGTGCTTGTGTCTATATTCTGCAGGGTGACCCAGGGCGGGGTCTTCCAGGCCTAAAAGGCTCTCAGGGTTCCCCAGGAATTGTTGGCTTCCCAGGAGATAAGGGTACCATTGGACTACCTGGTGTTCCTGGACGAGAAGGCCAGACAGGAGCACCAGGACCTCAGGGAATCAAAGGTACTGCAAGACTGCTTGCTTAGTCCATGCTGTAGAGTTAAATGGCCCATCATCTGTGCCATGTACAACTTATTTTTTCTTTGGTCTTCAAAATAAGGTGACGTGGGACCCCCAGGATCTCGTGGAGTGGATGGCTTACCAGGAGCTCCAGGTAAAGGCTCCCCTGGAGCTCCTGGACCACAAGGACCAGCTGGAGAGTCAGGACCATACGGTGAGCACAAACTTTTCATCCAAAAATATGGACCTTTTTAACGGAAGACATTTTGATTGTCACTGAAGGTAAAGTAATTATTGTATAATAGGTAATAATAATGTTCAAATAATATGATTAATGAATGCGTGCATGAGTGCATGCATGGACACTTGAATGAAACACAGCCATTGTAATGTTATCAGTAACTCCTGTCATAATGTCAGATTATGAAGCAAACTCTTCATATACCTCACGTGTCAATTGCTATGGAAGTCACTACAAATATATTTGTATGTATGTATGTTAAACAGGTAGGGAAGGTGTTAAGGGAGAAAAGGGCTACCCAGGTCCTTCTGGTCTGGACATGCCGGGGCTTCAGGGAGAGAAGGGAATCAGTGGGTTCCCAGGAATCCCAGGTTCTAAAGGACTACCAGGGCCACCAGGCTTCCCTGGCAGGGATGGACACATTGGAAACCAAGGTGAGACTGACTGATGTGCGGGTGTTTTTTTGTATTTTTCTTGTAATTGTTGTACTTGCACAAATACATAAAGGTCGGTCCCTAATACAATCAATGTAACGTTCGTTTCTACAGAATTAATTAATTCAGTCTAACAATGTAGTGACTTTTTATTTTTTATCAGAAATACCTACGTAACCTGAAGTAATTTCAATGCATCTACTTGCCATTCTTGTGTTCAGTGTGTTTGATATTGTCAATAGAACTCAGCACTTCCTGTGCACGTTTCACATTAAAAGCCTTCAACGTAAAGGAGGGATTATGCCCTTTGAGCTGCTGGAAGGCTAAACATCTTGCAGGAAATGTTCGGGAGTAACTGAGCGCCGAATGAAAAACAACAATGTGGAAATGTGGAATGGAATTAGTTATGAATTGTGAATGAGTACAGTATTTATGTTAAAAAGAGAAACTCAGAGGAGCAGAGTGCTCACATGACATGACGTTGTTTGATAATGTGGTAGAGATATACATTATCCTGATTTAATTACATAGAGCAAGCTTTTATTAAAACATTGTCATCCCTGTTGCAGTTGAGGTACTGTTTCTTTTCGCCCTTTCAATACACACATTACTGTCACCACTGTGGCAGTAATGTGTGATGTTGATTCAATTTGAAATGAGGAAGGAGCAGGGTTGACTTTTAGAGAATTTTCACAATTTCCCTCCAGTGGTGCCATACTAGGAAGACTGCATGGGATATATGTGTTAGATAATTGAATCCTCTATCTTTTTTTTTAATCGACATCCATTTCACTATGTATGTGTGTTTGTTTACCAGGTTGGAAAGGTGAAATGGGGGTCATAGGGACACCGGGAGTACCAGGATTTCCTGGACCACCTGGTACATCTGGATCTCCTGGATTCAGAGGTGAGGAAAACCAAACTGTGAAAACTAGTTCTTTCTTCAGCCTCTGTCATACTGGTAAAAAAAAGAAAGATGTTTTCAGTTTTTAAAAAGATTTTTATTTCTCACCGTCTCTCTTAGGTGATCCCGGTACTACTGGACCTAGAGGTGATATTGGAGAGACTGGAACTAAAGGAGAAAGGGGAGACCAAGGTCTTCAGGGACCTCCTGGGAACATGAGCGACGTTGACATGGAGCACATGAAGGGCGAGAAGGGAGACATCGGAAACATAGGTATAAAACAACATACTGGCTTTTGAGTATATGGTTGATTTACTACAAACAGGTTCATTGGTGATTCTATCTATTGACCCACAGTTTAAGAAATATCTATTTTTAAGACGTTATTGCAATGTTTCTTTTAGCATCTTCCAGCCAATCATTTTCTATTTCATAGTTCATTGCAAATATTTATACTTTTAATGAAGTAGAATTAATAAATACCAGAAAATAACTAAGAGTCGCCTCGTCCCCGTCCCCCCATCTCAACCTCTTTCCAAAAGATTATTTTAATTGGACTTATATAAATTTGGTTTTTAATTCCATTTTCCCATCAGGTCTACCTGGGGGCTCTGGAGAGAAGGGCCACCGTGGACTTCCTGGTAACCCTGGAGTGCCAGGCAAAGATGGAGAGTCTGGATTACCTGGACAACCAGGTGAACACATGATCACCTAAACAGCAACCTAACGTGTTGAATTTCATTATAGGATATCTAAACCATATAGACTTCATATAGCAATAATTTGTGTTTGTCCTACTCATTTAATTTAACTCTTATTTCAGTCAATTCTCTGCACTTGCTTAATCACGTGATGAAAATGGAGGGAAAATACAGTATACAGAATACTGATATTAATTTTTCTATCCCACTGATGTGTCTCAGGTGAGAAAGGAGACCCTGGTTTCCCCGGAGACCCTGGCAGGATGGGACCAACTGGTCAGAAAGGCAGTGTCGGAGAAATGGGAATACCAGGTAAGATCGCACAAATAAAACAAACTAAATGTGTCTCATGACAACAACCAGTGAGAGTGTGTGACAAACAAAGACCGAAGTGTAAAACGCTGTATTGAGCTGTATTTCAAGAGAGAGTATTTCAAGAGAGGAAACCCACATTTCACATTCTATTGCATGTCTTGTGTGTGTGTTTGTGCAGGTGTGGTTGGTCCAAAGGGTACTAAAGGAGATATTGGTACATCGGGACATCCTGGATTCAGAGGCACCGACGGACAGAAAGGAGACAAGGGAGCATCTGGCGAACCAGGTATTGGGTTCCCAGGACATCCAGGAGAAAAGGTAATCCTCTTCTTATAACAATTCTTATTTTCTATAACACCAGTTCTATGAAAATAATTTTTTGAGACTTTCACTATGGCTCTATGAGCTATATTAAAAAATCAGTTAAATAATCAGTACAAAAGATAAAACACCATACTGCAAAAGCCAAATATCCACTATAGGTTTCTATTGGAACAAAACATTTGGATAGACTTAAAATAAAGACAATAAATAACGTAAACTGGCGACCAACAGGGATGGAAATGGAAATATTTTTGTTTTCATATCATATAAACTCCACACATTCCACATTCATCTGGTTCTTCTCAACAATCCCCTTGTCTACTCTCGCAGGGTGAGATAGGCCAGCCAGGTTTCCCAGGATCACCTGGAGAGAGGGGTCTGAAGGGTCATGAGGGTATGTCCGGCAAGCCAGGACAGCAAGGAATCAAAGGAGACAAAGGACTCATTGGTTATACAGGTCAGATTTCAATCTGTGTTGTTGCATTCATCACATTTGTCTACAACACTAGATGTAGTATTTATACATGTTGTTGTTCCATGTGAGTTCTCATTGGGCTGTATGTGTGTTGTACAGGTCAGACGGGTAGACCAGGTGAGAAGGGAACCCCAGGGCTGCCAGGGGCTGCAGGAGAATCTGGTCATGACGGTCGGCCTGGTCAGTAACAGGATTATTTACTCAGCTAGTCAAACAAATTAGCCAGCCTTGTTAGTAACATAGTATGTAAATTTGTTCTCTTCAAGGTGAAGGCGGCTTGCAGGGACCGCCTGGTGTTCCCGGAGAGAAGGGAGATGCTGGAGTGGATGGTATCCCTGGATCCTCAGGGGAAAGAGGAGACCAAGGTTAGTGTCAGAGGAGTTAGGAGGAGACTACATGGCAAACGTTTACTTGTTTGTTGATAAGCTGTCACGACACAATGAACAATAAACCTCTCAGCCTAGCATATCCTACCAGCGTCACTCTGGCTTTATTTAACCTTCGACCAGACCCTCAACCACTACTCGCACATTTTACTGGAAGACACAAAGTCTTATTTGAGTGGTCAAACCACCCATACGCTTAAATCAGGGGCTAGCAGAGCCAAATAAAGTGAAAACTAATGATGGCCGACACGTGGCAGGTTAAGGTCTTTTTCTTAGGCAACACTAATATCTGCAGACCCCTCACTACCAATCCAAAAATTACAGAGAACGCCTGTAATGTACTTTTTGTCTGTCCTTCCCCCCAGGGTTACCTGGACGAGGTTTCACTGGACCACCTGGGGTGCTTGGTGGCAAAGGTTAGAGCCCTTCCGCCATTGATTTGTATAATCCGTCAGTCACTGGAGCCACTGGAGTTTCATCAGGTGACATTTCTCTTTCCCATTCCAGGTGACAAAGGTAGTCCTGGCTTCCCTGGCACTCCAGGTAATCCAGGTGTCCCTGGTATCAGAGGCGACAAGGGACTTCCAGGCTCAAGGGGACCCCAGGGGGAGACAGGAGAGAAGGGGCTCACTGGTATCTCTCTGGAGGGCCCTAAGGGAGCGAAGGGAGAGACGGGACAAGCCGGAGAATCAGGTATGCCATATACATGACAGATCAGCAAGTTATTACGTGAATGAGGACCTGTTGCTAAAATGTTGTAGTATAGAGCCACTGTTACAAGGCAAAAGTGTTTAGAATACCAAAAACATTATGTGTTATATTATGTGTTCTTCTCTTTATTAAACAGGACCTTCAGGAGTACCAGGACTCTCTGGTGTGCCAGGCGGAGATGGCCAAAAGGGAGACAAAGGAGACCAGGGCCTCCCTGGGTTCCAGGGAGAGTCAGGACATAAGGGGGACTCTGGAGTTACTGGACTTCCTGTACGTCATTAGGCTGTTTTCCATTACTTAAGCTTTATACTGTACATGTTATTTGCTCATATGCAGGTCAGGGCTGCTTTAATGCTATTTCTGTGTGTGTGTGTGTGTGTGTGTGTGTGTGTGTGTGTGTGTGTGTGTGTGTGTGCATTACAGGGACAATCTGGCCTTCCAGGTATCGATGGACAGAAGGGAGAGAGGGGATTGCAGGGCGTCCCTGGCTTCCCAGGTGATTACATAATACAGTATGGTAGTCTGTGTGTGTGTGTGTGTGTGTGTGTGTGTGTGTGTGTGTGTATTTGTGCTCTTTTGTGAAAGACAGCATGTATTTTTTACAGAAATATGAGAGGAAAGATGTGTTTTTATTCCCATTATTGACAATTAAAATACACTATTTTTGAAACTCTAGGTACAAGGGGTAATTTTGGGGACATTGGATTCAAAGGAGAACTTGGAGACAGAGGATTCCCAGGAGAAAAGGGTAAACATGGAGGGGAAACCCTTCAGTGTTTTAAAATCTCTGTCTTACTTACTAGAATCATTCCAATACAATACACATGTCTCTGGTAATCTTATAAAATTACCTATAAACTGATACAAATCAAAATGAGCAACTGGAAAACATTGTCTAAAGAGATTGTATATTTTAGGCAATGAAGGACCCCCTGGTCCCCCCGGCCCCAGCACCTTCATCAAAGGAGATATCGGGTTTCCAGGAGCACAAGGCTTACCGGGTCCCCAGGGGCCATCTGGGCTTCCTGGACAGAAAGGACAGCAAGGTGACATTTTGCCTAAAATTGTGTAATCCGCTGTGTAACCAAAATGTTCTCCTGCCCACCTCTTCTCCACATCAAATTTGCATATTGCTTCAGCATTTGTGTTATTTTCTCTCAGGTGTGACAGGTCTTTTGGGGCCAAAAGGTGATGATGGCATTCCTGGATATCATGGTCAGTCTGGATCCAAAGGAGATCCTGGCCTGCCAGGGCCACAGGGTGAGAAGCACACAGGGATGAAAGGAGACAGAAAGGTAAGAACTGCTGTGCTGTTGCTGTCATTAATCATCAATTACTCTGTCTTCAGGACCCAGAGGATACCCTGGCCCCCAAGGACCTGACGGTGTTCCAGGTCAAGTGGGTCACCCTGGCCCCTCATCCATGGATCACGGGTTCCTGGTAACCCGTCACAGCCAAACGGTGGAGGTTCCACTCTGTCCCGAGGGAACCTCCCTCATATATGATGGCTACTCCTTGCTCTACGTACAAGGCAACGAACGCTCCCATGGACAGGACTTAGGTGAGAAACACAACATGTGGATGGAGAAAATGGGTTTGTGGCTTTAGTTACATGTCTCCCCTCTCTGTGTTTTAGGTACGGCGGGCAGCTGTCTAAGGAAGTTCAGCCCCATGCCCTTCCTGTTCTGTAACATCAACAACGTGTGCAACTTTGCCTCTCGCAACGACTACTCCTACTGGCTCACCTCCCCTGAGCCCATGCCCATGAGCATGGCACCCATTACTGGTGAAGGCATCAAACCCTTCATCAGCAGGTATGTCCGCATTTCTATCCATACTGTTCTGTTTTAGGTATTCATGATACTCATTTGACCCGCTCCTCTCCTATATGTGTGTCTGGACAGGTGTTCTGTGTGTGAAGCCCCAGCCATGGTGATAGCAATTCACAGTCAGACCATCATGATCCCACCATGCCCTCACGGCTGGGACTCTCTATGGATTGGCTACTCCTTTGTCATGGTAAGACAAACAGGATCAGGTTTCAACAATACATTAATTTCTTCCTTACACACACATATATATATATATATATATATATATATATATATATATATATATATATGTGTGTGTGTATATACGTAAACAATTGTTGAAAGACTTACATTACATCATGCTGTAAATACAACAGATAACTTGTCCTACCTTATCCCCAAACCATCCCAACCACATACCCACCCCAGTTTTCAAAAATCTCCCATTTACCCCATCCTCCCTAGCAAAGGCAGTGCGACCATAGCAATCCATACGTATACAGTACATCTATCCATTTACAGTGTCTGTGGAAGAAAACCCCCTCTGAGTAACTCTTTTTGCATGCACAACTTTCAGAAATCAAGCAGTAAATCTTTTCAAGATGTGCTTGATTTGGTTAATGAGCTGTTCTCATTGTGTGTGTTTGTGAAGCACACGAGTGCTGGTGCTGAGGGATCAGGCCAGGCTCTGGCCTCTCCTGGTTCCTGCCTGGAGGAATTCCGCAGTGCTCCATTCATCGAGTGTCACGGCCGTGGAACCTGCAACTACTACGCCAACTCCTACAGCTTTTGGCTTGCCACCATTGAAGACAGTGAGATGTTTAGGTAAGACAGAAAAACTCTGACATTGTATTTCTTGAATCCCCCCTTTCACATGAAAGAGTAACTTAAGGGACAGTTTTTTTCACCTCTTACTTAAAGTGCTAGATGTTTTGGTTTGAGTTACCTAATTTTATAGATATCAGCCATAGGAATGTCTACTCTCAAATACACTATATGACACTAGACGTATTCAAAGCACCAAAAAATGAATTTGTAAAACTCAACAGCAATGCCTCTTTTCCAGAAATCATGAGCCAGTTACTCAAGATAATCCACAGACATTGTTGTGAGCAGTTTTATGTAGGAACCATAGTTTCTACATAAAACTGCTCACAACAATGTCTGTGGATTATCTTAAGAGGAAAAATGTGTTTTCCTTGTATTTGTCTTGGTTGGTGATGTTTTTGCATCACTGCTTGGTGTGGAACAGAGCACACTTTAACTACACCCAACCACACCCTTCAGTGATGCTGTAGGTATTCACAGAGATTTAAAGCAGAGATGGTGGTGAAACACTGCTTTTTAGCCTGGAGTTAAGTTACTGTTTTAGTTTTGGCCATTATCTAATTTCCTCCACATATACATTATGAGCTTGATAATAAAGGTGGACTTCTAATGTTTTTCTCTCCACCTCTTTCCAGGAAACCTGTCCCCACAACGCTAAAAGCAGGCAACCTCCGAACACACATAAGCCGCTGTCAGGTGTGCATGAAGAGGACATAAACCCCCACTCCAGAGTCCTCCTTCCTAACATGCGAGCAAAAACGTGTACGCTGACGTCCTCGACTTGGCTTAACTTGCTGTTTTCAGACGATGGTGCTATTTCCCTGCATGTGTGAGAGGAGAGGGACAGAGATGTGGTTTGCAAAACAGCCGGAGACTAAACATTACAAACACAGAGACCAAGCGGCCTTTTGTTCCATGCAGAACGCAACATGATCACAACATGTCTCTAAAGAATTGCTCCCAGTTTACCACTGCACTGAGTACATGCCCCCGAAACTGGTAAACTGGTGTTCATATTGTGTGAGTCAGGTGCTATACAATCTTACTTATCTCCCTTTTTGCATTTTGTTTTTTTTCCTTCTCCCTTCCCGTGCCACAGCATTCAAAGATATAGCCTCATTTTATTCTATATTTTTAGCTCTTTTAAACATACTAATGAAAAGGATGGGACTTACCACTGGTTACAGACGCTTGCCATTCGCTAAATCACTGCAATGTTTGCCGACACACATATATACTTATCACTGTGTTGTAAATATAATGCATTCCTCTCTAACGTAGTCCAACATACTCTCCTCAGGTTATTATTGAAATACTTTGTGTGTTATTGAGTCCATTTTTATTTATAAGATTTATGAGAATATGTTGGACTTTAGTGTATCTGAGATTCCATTGATCCAAAAACAGTGTATCAACGTCTGACAATCAGCGCCTTATTAACAAACAAAACAGCACTGAAAGAGCATCGGCGGTGTGTGTGTGTGTGTGTGTGTGTGTGTGTGTGTCTGTGTGTGAGTGTACATATATGAATGGATTTGAGCTGCTTGGAAGTGGTGTGTGTTTTGTGAGGTCTGCATGTATATTGTTGCACAACCCTGTCGTTGACATAATCCAGAACAGAAAAAGAAAAAGAAATAGACCAACAAAAAAAAGAAATCCTGTATCTTTGCTCTGTCAGAACGTTGTGTATAACAGCTTGTGCGTTCGAGGATTTACTCTTCTCACATTACATGAGGAAAATATTTCTGATCCCAAAGAAATCATTGTGGTACATCAGAGTCAAACACAGACAGATGAGGAGGATTGTATTTATAAGTTTTTATGCAAGTTGACATGCTTTAAAAGGTCTTAATACATGTTTGGGTTTTGTTAATCCCTTAATATACAGTATTTGGAGATCCTCAGTCTTGTTCAGTAGGATGAAGGCCTCTGGATACCAGGCATAGTCCCATTCAGAGCTACTTTTAAGAAGCAAGCTATTTCTTGTGTTAATGTTACAGCGATTACTCTAGACTGACCATAACCTGTATTTGTTTGTGTTGCTTGGTTGTGATTAAATGCTCCATGAGTATATACAGTATCAGTAGTGTTAACAGACTTGATTACAGCGGGGAATAATCTTACCTAATAAACACACAGAACAAAAAGAACTTCATGAACCTTTTATATTTTCCAGATCCCATACTGTGTACTCAATCAATAAAATGATTTGTAGAACATCCTCCTTAATTTATGATAGGTGGTATTTTTCGTTTTGGTTTGTTGGTTTTAAATGTTTTCAAATGTGATGTTAAGATACAGTACTCTGTATAGACCACAAGAGGGCAGCACTAGCACACTTTGTGGGTAAGTTGCTGATGATTCATGATTTCAAAGCTCTCCTCCATTCATGTGGTTCACAAGCTCTCTGGTTTTTTTATGGGGGGATTTACTGCCACAGGCAAACGCTGACCTCAAATTCTTGAACCCTAATTTAAGTGCAGTCTCTGCTCCAACACTTGCACAGTGCGATGCAGCCGATACCTCAGCATTTCTGCCATTACTGTGGCCAACAAACTCGTTCACCCCATGAAAACGCAAACAGATCGATATGCTCCGCAGAGAAGCAGATAACCCCTCCTTTCATCTCCACTCTCGTCTTTCATCTATTACCGGATTCCTATCCCTTGTTTCCTTCTTTTGTCACCAGACAGACAAACACAGTCCTTGACCCCTGGCTATCTTCATAAACATGTCTAACAAGGCCTTGACCTCTGACCAGCGAGTGCAAGATCAGTCAGGTGGGAGTCACACTGGATAACCATACAACACCAAAAGGCCAAATGGTCAAATGACAGATACAACCGAGAGCAATGGCCTAACGATCAAGATCATTTGCAGCAGTGAGTGTGTCAGCAGGTAGGGTGAAGGACACACTCAGACATGTTCCTCGGTTTATGTAAAAGGTAACCTGAAACACAGGAGACAGTTATACATTTAACTAAAAAGCCAGTATCAGTATTGGTTTTGTACCACATTATAATTTTTCTCAAGTGGTGCTTGAAAAGTATTTTACAGCTGCATTTACAGGAATTACATAGATTTAGTTGTTGTTGTCTGGCGTTAGTGCTTACAATTGGGTAGTAGGTTATGTCTGCATAACAAATTATTTTGACGATTGAATCATTTGAGTTTTGGAGCTGTCTACTTAAAGATTTCATGCAGCACTTTTTCTGTTATACAGCTCTAATACTTTGGAGTGAAATGCTTCAAATAAACAGAACAATTAAGGCAATAAGTTAATGGAATGTACAGTTTATTTGCAATAGGGGTGAAAGTAATTACATTTTACATTTACAAACATACATTTAGAGTCCACAAAATAAATGAAAAAATAAAAATGTAGTAAGTTTTCAACTATGTCAAGTCATATATTCAGTTGGACATACACTTGTATTATTTCAATAGTAAAAAAGTAACTCACAGCTGATTCATTTGTCACAAATGTGTCACATTTATTGTTGACATCAACACAAAGTAATGACAGTAATTCACATGCAAATACATACACAACATGTGATTAGGATCAACGCTCAGCCTTGCTCAGAGGCTTTGGAGTTAACCATTAACCTTTAAATATTTTAATCCTATTGGTTGTTTGCTAACAGTGCTAATTTGAGACTTGACTTAAGAACTAATCACCTTAAAATAACTGGGGATTATGCTGGTAAAATTTTAGGGAAATAATCTGACCATATTGTTGTTTAAGTGCAAACTGACTTGGTCAGTAACAGTAATGGTTTGCAACAAAACAACAGCATTTTAACGAGTGACAGGTCTTGACCCTTGAGCCTGGCCTACACTTAGAAAGAGTTAATTAATATATGTCAAACTGATAATGAACTTGACTCAATACCTGTAACTTAAAATGTCATGTTTTTTTAGAATGTGTTTACAGTAAAGTGCAGGAATGCGTCAGGAGTTTAGTGTGACCCTGACCTTTTTCCTGAGTGGATCAACCTCGGGGGCCACAGTCTCCACCACAGCCCCTTGACCAGAGCCAGGCCAAATACAGATTAGCTTGCGACACAACACGCAATACTTAACAGAAGTCACACGGGTCAAACACCCACAAACATACTCTCACGCAATTGTAACAGAGGTACTTGCATGCCAGTGCTTTTTGCATCAGTCTGGGATTACAGTGAGAGCTTTCATAAAACATCTTTCCTTTTCTTACACAAGCAGAAGCACTCAGTTTCAACTTTTTGTTTTGTGTCTATTTTCATATAAAGCAGAATGCGTTGTTGATTTCAGTACAGGTACCTGCAGCATTGTAGTTGGAGAGAAACTAATAACATGGAAGGATTGTCTCTTTCTCACCCTAATGACACACACAACATGCTGAAAGGACAGTGAAATTGTGAACAAAATGCACTTAAAATTCTGATGTTAATGTGACTGGAGTCTCTGTGGTACCTCACCTGCCAACAGTTGAGCTCATTAATGGGTAGAACTCTCTCAACCAGTCACATTGGCTGTTGGTACGTGGACAGTTGCCACTTTGAAGTCTTTAGACTTTAGTTTCATGTTTGAATTTTTTATGTTTCTATTTTTCACAATAGGTGATGCAAAATAGCTAGATTGGCTGAACCCCTAAATCTCAATGACAGAAATTAGACTTCACAGTTTCAAAAACATGTCTCTTTTTTTCTTATTTTTCTTACTTAAAATTGCTTAAATAATGTAACTCTAAATAGACAACAGCTTGTGGAGATCTCCCTTTTCTTTTGTGACACCTTGTTCTCCATGCATAAGCAGGATGCGGCTTGAAATGTACACAAAAGTGGACCAACTTACAATTTTGGTGGGGTATTGCAATTTCTTCTGGTAAAACTATGATTTCCAGTGATGTAATTTATGATCCAGATAATACAGTACAGTTGCAAAGTGTCTGAAATTAAAAGATATAATCATAAAAATGGCTTTTTCCCCTTTTAAATGTCATCAAAGGTTAGTCTTAGCCTAGTTATATTTAAGTCATTCACAATTCAATTGCTTTAATGCACACAGTTCATATCCACATAGTTATGGCAACAATGTAATTTGACCCACTTACAAAAAAAACGTTTTACATCTAAACTGGTTTCAATGATGAAAATCAAATGTTGACTTAGGTAGTTTTAGTTTTGTAGAAGTAGTTTTGTTGTGATTTTTTTTGTTGAAAGAATTCTGCCTGAATATCCAACTATTAGCAAACAGTGAACAGGATTTCCTGTTCAAGTAATGTGATCAATTGTGTCATATCAAAGCAAAAGACCTTCCTTTTCACAACTAAACAGCATGACATGTTTTTATGTGTCTTTTAGTAAAATTGAGATGAAGTAGGTGTTGCCATATGGCAACACCATGCAATAGAAAGGCCCTGCACACCTACACGTATGATATAAACAAGGATATAAACAATCAAAAACTGCTGCCTCAGAGGTCCCGGCGGCCGATCGACCCGGTCACGGCTGTTTTCTGTCTTGGCCCCACAGTGGTGGAATGAACTTCCCACTGATGTCAGGACAGCGGAGTCGCTGCCCATCTTTCGGCGCAGGCTGAAAACCCACCTCTTCAGGAAGTGCTACCCTGAGCCTTCCACTTAGCACTGATTGTATTCATACTAGCTTGTTGCACTTATTGTATTCGTATTACTTATAGCACTAACTGTTTTTCTTGTTTCTGCACTGTACTTTGGCTCTGAGTTATGCTCTGCTTCATGCTCTTAGATGCTTGTTTGGAAAAGGAAATGTACTTCTTCTGGTGACTAGTAGTTCTTTTGATTACCAATGTTGAATGCACTTATTGTGAGTCGCTTTGGATAAAAGCGTCTGCTAAATGACTGTAATGTAATGTAATGTAATGTAATCAAACTGTCTGTACGTTGGCTTTTGTGTGTCAATGTTCAATGTGATTGAACTTGGTGCAAAGCGAACAAATTAGGTTCAATTTGGGATCAAAACCAAATTTTTCAAATTTTTCATTATGTTCCACACTGAGATGAATAAGAAGTGGAATCCGATGTGACTTGAGAAGAAGTCAGGCAGGCAGAGAATTGAGAAATTGCCCTGACATTTGACGCTATGAACTGACATTAAGTTTTGTAAATCTTGCAGTCTTCAGCAGTACCTCACTTATTTGCTTTCTTGAACATTTCAAAAGTCTGCAAAAGTTAAATGGAATATATTGCTAACGTCAAGAGAGCTGTTAAAGCAAACATTTCTACACTCTATATAATAACCTTATGTTGTTGACTTGAGGTGTAGACATGCACCTCCTCAGACATATGACTTTAATATTCATGCTTTTTATTATTGTTCTGGTGTAGATTATCTTTGATGTGAACTTACATTATAGGCTCATAGTTGACAAACTGAAAAATTCAAGATATTAAGCAAATGGTTATAAAGAATACAGCATAAAAATGGGTGCTTTAGTGGTTCCTACACAAGCTGAACATGCTGGGACTGGGCACACACCAAGCCTTTTCGTTCTTTTTTTTTTAAAGATAATACCGGTGTATTTTCCCATCAACATCATCTTAAAAGCAGCCTGTTGTCCTGCCACTACCTTGAAAACAATTCTCCGGTTGTTTTAAAAAAATGCATTTATAGTCTCAGCACTTGGACACATCCTGTTAGACATGATTGAAATCAACAATACCACTAATTATATTCTAGTTCACTACGTTGCTAATTATCATGTTTAACGCAACTGTTGTGTTTGTTATTTGTGCATATACATACTTCAGCTGGTGAAGAGGTTGAAAAAGGAAAGAAAAACCTCAAAGGCAATAACTAGTGGTAAACCTTCACTTTACTCCTTCCTTTGCTTCCTGATTGATGTTTGCTTCCTTCTGCAGCTCCATTATTAGCTCTAAGACACAGACCATTAGCAGCACCTTTGAAATGGGTTCCTCCCTGGTTTACCCACCAGCCGGTTTATGAGTAAAGGATCATAATATGTTGAGGTTTCTTTCTGACTGGACATGGTGCTACCCTATAGTAGTTCATACTGGACCTTTTAAGCTTCCATGTCTTCCTCTCTGTGGTATTGAGTTCCAGGCAAGACGCAACATTTTATATGGATACATGTCACCACCAGTTATTTTATCCAAAGCTTTTGTTGCCTGTAACAATCACGATCAAGTGTCCTCAACATCTTAACACCTAATTCTAGGGTAATCTTACCCAAATTACAAAAAAGTGTTATAAGTTATCAAAGGTTATCAAATACAGTGGAGATGAATGGATACACAGACCTCATAGTGAGCAGTTAGAACTTCTATACTGAAGACGTACTTTGTGAAAATGTGGCCTTGAATGGTGACTGCAGGGCAGTGCTGTTGTACAACTTATTCATTAGTTTGCCAGTTTGGGGATAGTAACAAGCTTGACCTTGTGGTCAAGGCCTCACACTTTGGTGAGAGGATTTCTTTTTGTGGGTGACACATTTTGTACTTATTCTGTTTTTTTTTATCTAAAAGAGGAATCGACTGAAGGACAAATCTGCTTTTAATTCACATTAAAAAGAGAAAACTAAAACTTAAAAAAAAATGTATTCTGCTACTATAAAGAAATGTTTGTTTACAGTTTGAAGCACATTCCCTTGCTCAATAAAATTAACACATTATTAGCATTTTAATCAAGTCATCAGTATCAAAATGTTTTTTTTTATTAATTTTGTATTTATTTATTTAACAAATAAAAGATTTAACACATTTTTACTGTGTAAGCCAAAATCAAACCTAATATCACCCTTCCTCAATGTAGTGTTGACGTCAGAGTGTCACGTTAAATGCCAAAGTGTGACCTTGTATGACACACATTAATACCATACCATTAGGAACACACTGCTCTCATTGGTAAAGACTGTAATTGTAACAGTTTGAGCAGTTCACAGTGTACGTCCTCCCTAAACTATCAAATACAAATTATACCCTAGACTAGAGTTTACTGACCTCCCACAATGAGTAGTGAGATCAGCATAGTATGGACCTGAAAGGGTGGAACTTTTTTTTAAATGCTTGTTTTTAAGTTAAAACAATACAATTGTGGAGAATATGACTGGATCATGTCCTCAATTTTCCATGTACAAAGATGACATAATTCCATCTGTAGAGCTTGGCTCTCATGTGAGGTCTGATCATGGTCTCAGCATGATCGGAAATCTGATCGGATGAAGCCAAACATGGTGCTCCCTCCTCTTCCACCTCCTCTTCCTCCACAGAAATTTTAACTCAATGCACAGTGTCCACTCAGAAATATGGAAATAGTGTGGCACTGTATGAATGAGAGGAGAACAGAACGCCTCCACAGCTGAGCGGAGGAGTAAAAAGGAAGAGTGGACGTCACAGTAACAGAGAGTACGTGGGCACGGGAGGAAGAGTGGGAGTGAATTTGTGGGAGGCATTCCAGTGCAACTCTCATTCTATCTTTTCTCTTTATTTATCTCAACTATATCACTCTTAATCCAATAAATTACTCTTCATACTACTCTCAGTACCTTCCGCTGGATTTATAAGCAAATCAGTACTGTCCTACAGCCCTGCACTGTTATGTTTACATGCAATTAACACCATGAGCACCAGCCAATATTTTCTGTCGCCAAGCCTCTTGTTTTGCAACAACTTGTCCATCTGCTGATGAGACCTCGACAGGGAAGACAGTCCGACTAAAAAGACACTGGCTTATCTCTTGTAGGGAGAAACACAGAAAGAAAAGAGAAACACCGTACATAGGAAAACGATTAAATCAAAGTTAACAACAAACAATTGTCATACTTATTCTTAAAACAATAATTTGACATTCAACTTGTTAAATTTTTTTGCCATTTTAAATGACAAAATGAATACCACTTTTAAAGTGGAGTCGATCTTCTTGCCCAACTCTTGGCAGGAAAGCAAACAGGCACATTTCCCAAAATGTCACACTGTTATATTGTATACTGAAGAAGCTGCTGAAGTGTTTTTACAGGTATCTCAGAAATAATGATCCCATTTTGTGAAAAGTTAGATTGTCATATTTTTTTTATTATAAAGCAGGTGCTATATAAATACTGTGAAAGAATCAACACGCTCAATCCATAGGTAAATACACACAGCCTGTATCCAGAAACTGTGCCTTTATAATGTGTCCGGTATATTTCCGGTTGCAGTGTATGTGAACAACATCAGCTGACAGGAAGTAAATATGGACCCAAGCTGTTGCCTAGCAACACAGTTCCATGTTTCAGACAGAGGGTGAATTCAGGTATATTCAGACAGACAGTATGACAAAAAACATTAAAGCATGTAAACATGTTCTTGAAGAAACCCCAAATGAACCTGGAAATGAGCACGATATGTCTCCTTAAAGCTGTAGCAGGAAGAAGCACAGCATTTGAGACAGCTATTGTGGTAAGATGGCAGTCAGCATAGCACAGGAGGGTCTGCCCGGCCCTTCTGGACCGTTAGTACGATCAGATGGTTGGCATTCATGGACCGTCCATGTCTAGAACTAGAAACTGAGAAATGGGATGGGACATGGTTTGTGTGGAAGTCAGACAAAAAAAATCCGTAGAAATGGAGGCAAAACTGCCAAACAGAAGAGAGAGAGGACGACGAGGTGATGAAATACATTGTGTGAGATTACATCCCATGCCATTACAACCTGGCTCTGACATCTTGCCTGTCATGACTACACGTGCAGGAATCAAACACTTGATTTATATGTGGAGGAAGCCGAGCAGGAATGTGAATATCTGGTGTTCCATAAATTCATTTTTTTTGCGTGTAGCACCTGTTCTTTGACAAGAGCCTCTCAGACAGGGAGAGCGGCACAGGAGTCTCGAAGGATGCATCCTCATTCCTTGGTTATACATGCCGTTCACGTTTGCTGTGTTAAAGCATGGAGAGGAAAAAAATAGGCTACACTTTGTACTTTGTCCAGTCTTCACACCACTGAGGAATAGTGATGAGGTACCGTTGCAGAAGAGGGTTGTGGGTGTTGTGTGAACATTTGCAGCTAAGGGTGTGAAGACTCATGGTTAAAATTACATGTTCAGTACAACACAACTTTTCCTTCTTGTAATCACCCAGATATGTCAATAAAAAACAGACATGATCAGTGGAAAATCATCTGTTTTTGTAGTGTAAGCACAAACATGGAGGATTGAAATATCTCATCCATGACTGACCAGTATTCCACATCATGATGAACCAAACTGATGGCAACACTTTCTTCAGCGTTTGTGGTCTTGTCACATGATAATTTAAATGACCAAGTAATGATTATTAAGCTATATGTTGAGAAGAAATGCACAATTGATTATGCGTGACGCTGCCATCTGTCTTAGTGTCACCTCGTCGTGTAAAGGGTTGGGGGAGAGCTCCTGCCTCACTGCACAGTGTACATTGGCTGTGTTTAAAAGACCACACCGTAACTTACATTCTAATTTACACAGCAGACAAATCTATCACAGCACATCATACTTAGTGAATAGCCTTTTACCGTGCTTCATGCTAAATTACCTCAGTTAATATTACAAGCTGGATGCAGGAATCTCTCACCGACTTGGCTGCTCTGCGTGAAGTCATCACTTAACACAAGCACCATTAACAAATGTGCTCCCACTAAAATAAGCCCAATGACAACAGAAGAAAGGGCCACGCATGCTGAAGCTAACCAGCTACATCTGCTAACACTGAATGCTCAACAACTGAGTAGATGGTTAAAATGGGTAAAATAAAAAAGTTTCACTTTCATGTATTGTACGCAGGCTACATCACAGGCTGTGCTGAACTTTTGAGCAGAGCTATCATACCGCACATAATCTATCGTGCCCTATGTGAGTTGTGCCCCTGGTTATCTGATGACATTACCTACAATGCTGTTCGCTCTTTTAGAAAACGTGATAGTTGATTTTCTCAGCAGCAGCTGAATTATTGAACAAAGCTATCATCACACCAGCAGACCAAGTATTTACAGTACTATTAGGGTTGTTGTGGTGTTAATGGGCCCTTCCATTAGCCTCTGTGAAGGCCAGAGTAACACCTGCATCAACAAAAACACATGTACACACACGCTCACAGACACAAATCCTGTGACACAGTTGTTGTTGTGTGTGTGTGTGTGTGTGTGTGTGTGTGTGTGTGGGGGGGGGGGGGGGGGCCTCATGGGAGCTAGTTGTTTTTCAGCAGTGGTCTGAACACATCAGAAATGTGCTTACACCATGGCAACACATGCTGGCTCAACAGTATTACGGAGCGCGGCTGTCCTTCAATGTCTCAGGCGACTCCAGATTAAATGCAAAATCACAAACATGGAACCCTATGGCGACAGCATGTGTGAAGGATGTCACAGAGCTCTAAAGACTTTCCCCTTCTTGGTTACCTTCTGCTTGTGTCTGCGTGTGTGTTTACAACCGTTTATATATTGTGTGCCATTAGTATTTTCCATCATCATGAGCAGTGAGGGAAAGCTAATAAGAGTGTTATTGTGAGCCCCTCCACAGAGAGATAAGGGACGTTTTTGGCCTTTCACTTAGCTCTGGAAACTTCCATGTTTACAGTCTCCATTGGTGACTCGTCTGCTCCTCTATCAGCTGACAAACTGTTATGTAAAGCAACATAGTGGCAACAACATGGTTTGCCAGTATTGGATTCACTTGCTGACCCAGTTGCCCTTATCATTTCCCTCTCTCACACACACCTGCTCCTCATAAACAAAGTAGTTTGTATGGGTTATATTAGCTTTTTCCAAACAACACACCCGGTTTCAAAGTCCTACCCCTCTTGGTTACGGCCCCTCTCTCAAACCTTTCATTCTACTACTGCAGGTATGCAGCTTCAAATGCCTGATTTATCTTTGAAATTTGTGGGAATTCTTTAAAATAACGGGTCTTTGGTTTAATTCTGAACAAAACAAAAGCAGTCCTCTGATTTCTGGTCAACCACCTTTGATTTTGTTGGTCAGAATTATGTCTGCCACTTGCAAATTTGATCAGCAGTAGCTAATCAATGCTTATTCAGTGAGTTGGCTAAAAATGTGCTTTTTAATGTTTCCAACTGATTTGTCTAAAACTGAGAACTACAGTATCATTGTAACGGGTGGTGTATGGACCCAATTGCAGTACAAAGGACTCAGAAGACAGAGGTAAAAAGTTCAACGTTTTACTTAGACTCCGGCAGACAGGCAAACGGTTTAGAAACCGGCAAACAGGAATCAGGAGAGGAGAGGCAAAGTTCTTGATCAGGGACGGAAGGCTAGGTCGAATAACCAGGAGGCAGATGAAGCAGGGAATCAGGGACAGGCGAGGTCGGTACCGGGAAGACAGGCAGGAGAACGCTGGAAAGACTTGCATGGCAAAGAACAATCTGGCAAAGGAGCGAGTGTGGAGCTGGTGACTATATGCTGGGCTGATTGCATGTGATGAGAGGCAGCTGTGTGCACAGGTGAGTGGAGTGAACTGACGAGGTGGGCGTGGCTGACAGGTTGAGTGGGGCAGAGGCAGGATCAATGGAAAATTACTGATGGCTGAACTGTGACAGAACCCCCCCTTCAAGGGACGGCCCCTGATGTCCCCAAAACAAGTCCAAGGAACCAGGGTGGGAGGAGGGGGAATTGGAAGGCGGGCTAAAACTCGGGAGAACCCGAGAACTCCCCATCCTCAGGCTGTGAGGAAGGCGAGTTCGCCGGCGGGTCCACTGCCTCCTCCTCAGACAGGGAGTCCTCCCACTGGTCCGGGGCAGTGGAAGGGCCAGCAGCAGGTGTCCTATGGCGACGGCCCCTGCTGATGTTGCTGAGGGAGGGCTGGTCCGGATGTTGCTGGTGAAAGTCTCGGATGAGACCCCGGTCCACAATGTGTCGAGCAGGAACCCAGGATCTTTCCTCCGGACCGTAGCCCTCCCAGTCGACGAGGTACTGGCAGCCCCTTCCACGTCGGCGAGAGCGGATGATGCGGCGCACAGCATAGATGAGTCCCCCTTCAATGAGGCGAGGGGGGGGTGGGGGTGGAGCAGCAGGCACCAGCGGGCTCTCGCTGACCGGCTTGACCTTGGACACATGGAATGTCGGGTGCACCCGCATAGACCGAGGGAGCTTGAGCTGGACTGCCACCGGGCTGATGACCTTCTCGATGGCGAAGGGCCCGACAAACTTGGGAGCCAGCTTGTTGGATTCCACACTCAGAGGAAGGTCACGGGTGGAGAGCCAAACCTTCTGGCCCACCTGGTACTCTGGAGCTTGAGAGCGACGACAGTTGGCTGCTGAGGAGTACCGGTCTGCTGCCTTCAGGAGGGAGGCCCTAGCACGGGCCCAGGTCCGACGACAGCAACAGATGAAGGCTTGAACTGAAGGGCAAGAGGCTTCCCCTTCCAGGGCTGGGAAGAGAGGAGGCTGGTAACCGTAGGCACACTGGAAAGGAGACAAACCGGTGGCGGAGCTGGTCAGGGTGTTGTGAGCATATTCCACCCACAACAGATGCTGGGACCAAGAGGATGGGTTCTGTGACACCATACACCGGAGGGCCGTCTCCATTTCTTGGTTCATCCTCTCAGTCTGGCCATTAGATTGAGGGTGGTACCCGGATGACAGACTGGCGGTGGCTCCCAAGAGGCTGCAGAACTCCCGCCAGAACACTGATGAAAACTGGGGCCCTCTGTCCGAGACCACGTCAACAGGAATCCCATGAAGGCGAAAGACATGGTTGAGGAGCAGCTGGGCTGTCTCTTTAGCTGACGGGAGCTTAGGCAAGGACGCAAAGTGGGCCATCTTAGAGAAGCGGTCCACAATGGTAAGGATGGCCGTCTTCCCATCCGATGGTGGCAGGCCTGTCACAAAGTCCACTGAAATGTGGGACCAGGGGCGATGTGGCACCGGGAGAGGCTGCAGGAGGCCGGATGGGGCTTGGCGCGATGGTTTGTTCTGGTTGCAGGTCTGGCAGGCTCTGACATACTCCCGGGTGTCCTCCTGTAACGTGGGCCACCAGAAACGTTGTAGAAGGACGTCCCGGGTTCTCTGGATCCCAGGATGGCAGGTCAACCTTGAACCATGGGCCCACTGGAGTACATCCGACCTCAGAGCTGCAGGCACGAACAAGCAACCAGTAGGGCATGCACTCGGACCAGGCTGACCCTCTGTGGCAGCTCTCACTCTCTCCTCAATTTCCCAAGTCAGGGATGCCACAACACACGGGGACGGAAGGATGGTGTCAGGAGCATTGGCGCCATCATCCTCCCTCTGGAACTGACGCGACAGAGCGTCAGGTTTGACGTTGCGGGAGCCGGGTCTGTAGGAGAGGGTGAAATTAAACCTGGTGAAGAAGAGGGCCCATCGTGCCTGTCGAGAGTTGAGTCTCGACGTGGTTCGGATGTACTCCAGGTTCTTGTGGTCCGTCCAAACCAGGAAGGGCTGCTTGGTTCCCTCCAGCCAGTGCCGCCACTCCTCCAGGGCCAGTTTAACAGCTAGGAGCTCCCGATTACCAATGTCATAATTTCTCTCGACTGGGGAAAGACGCCGAGAGAAAAAGGCACATGGGTGGAGCTTCTGGTCACTGGCTGCTCGCTGGGACAGCACAGCCCCTACACCCATGTCAGATGCATCCACCTCCACGACGAACTGCCGTTCGGCGTCGGGGACTTGGAGGATGGGCGCAGAACTGAAGTGGCCCCTCAGGGTCTGAAAGGCCGTATCTGCAGGATGGGACCATCGGAAGGAAGTCTTGGAGGATGTCAGGGCTGTGAGAGGGGCAGCGATGGAGCTATAGTTGCGGATGAAGCGCCTGTATAAATTGGCAAAGCCCAGGAACTGCTGCAGCTTCTTACGGGTTTCAGGGACTGGCCAACACCTAACTGCGTCCACCTTGGCAGGATCCATCTCCAGGTGACCCGGGGTCACAATGTAACCCAGAAATGACACCGACTGTGTGTGAAACTCACACTTTTCGGCCTTCACAAAAAGGGAGTTCTCCAGCAGGCGTTGGAGGACCGTTTGGACATGGTGGATATGCTCTTCGCGGGACTTGGAGAAAATGAGGATGTCGTCTAAATAGACGAAAACATACTTGTTGATCATGTCTCTGAGGATGTCGTTGACCAAGGCCTGGAAGACTGCCGGGGCATTGGTGAGGCCGAATGGCCTCACCAAATATTCATAATGTCCGGTGGGCGTGTTAAAAGCAGTCTTCCATTCATCCCCCTCTCGGATGCGGACAAGGTGGTAGGCATTACGGAGGTCGAGCTTGGTGAAGGTCATGGCCCCTTGAAGTAACTCAAAGGCTGAGGAGATGAGGGTACCGGTTCTTTACAGTGATGTCATTAAGTCCCCGGTAATCAATGCAGGGGCGCAGTGTCTTGTCCTTCTTCTCCACAAAGAAGGATCCTGCCCCAGCAGGAGACGAGGAAGGTCGGATAATACCGGCAGCCAGGTATTTATGTAAGACTCCATGAACTCCCGTTCAGGACCAGACAGGGAGTACAGACGCCCCTTGGGAGGTGAAGTGCCAGGCATCAGGTCAATGGAACAGTCATAAGGCCGATGAGAGGGCAATGAAGTCGCCTTAGCCTTACTGAACACCTCCAGTCATGGTACTCGGCAGGAACTCTGGACAAGTCAGGACAGGAACTGGAGTGCGTTGTCTGCTGGGGTACGGAGGCCTCTTTAAGGCAGACCTGGTGGCAGGAGTTCTTCCAACCAAGGATGGCCCCTGTGGCCCAGTCGATGTGGGGGCTGTGTCGACGGAGCCAAGGGTAGCCTAGGATCAGTGGAATGTTGGAAGATGACAGGAGGTGAAACCGGATGGTCTCATGGTGGTTACCGGAAAGTAGCAAGTGGACAAGAGAAGTCTGGTGAGTGACAGTCCCCAGAAGATGGCCATCAAGGGCTTTGGCAGGAATTGGGGTGTCAAGCGGAACCCTCTTAAGTCCCAGTTGTATGGCTAAGCTCTCGGCCATAATGTTGGCATCTGCACCAGAGTCTATAAAGGTGTGCAGGGTGTGTGCACCACCAGGAAGGAGGAGCTTGACTTGGAATAGGGGGCGTAAGCTTGAGGAGGAAGACTTTGCTGCCGTGTGACTCACCAGGACTTCCTCACTCACTGGTGAGCCCTGTTTCTTTAACGGGCAGCGGGCTGGGTCGAGACGACCATGAGTGTTCTGTCTCCTCTCCCTTCTCCGGGCCTGGATGCGGAGGTCCAGCCGGACAGTAAGTTCAATGAGTTTATCAAGTGTGGAAGGTAGAGGATAGGAAACCAGTTCATCCTTGATGTAGTCTGCCAGACCATGCAGAAAAGCATCGCGCAGAGCCGCAGTGTTCCAGTCGCTCCGACGGGCCCTGGTCCGGAAGTCAATGGAGAAGTCAGCCACTGACTGGTTCCCTTGGCGCAGGGAGAGCAGATCACGGGCGGCATCGGATCCGGAAGCGCCCAACCCGAACACCTTGCGTAGTTCCTCAGAGAAGGCCTGGAATGATGCACAGGCGGGAGTCCGCCTCTCCCACTCTGCTGTTCCCCAGAGGAGGGCTCTGCCGGTCAGGTTGCTGATTACGTACGCCACCCTGGCTTCCTCGGTGGCGAACGTGTATGGCTGCAGGCTAAAGAGTAAGGAGCAGGAGGTCAGGAATGAACCGCAGAGTTCAGGATTTCCATCATATCGCTCAGGGGTTCCCACTCGGGGCTCGGAGATCATCCTGGGCTGTGGCAGAGCTGGAGCAGGAGGTTCCGGTGTGGGGACTGGAACTGCAGGAGGGCGAGTGGACATCTGCTGTTGCAACTGGGCGGAGAGGGCTGCAAAGGCGTTGGCGTTGGCCTCTGCAGCTCGTCTGGCGTATGCATCAGCCTCCTCCATTCTCTGCTGATGTTGCATGAGCGCGTTCTCAATCCTCTCAAACCGATTCTGTGGTGAGGGTGGTCCTGCTGTGTCCATGTCTGGCCAGATTGTACTGTAACGGGTGGTGTATGGACCCAATTGCAGTACAAAGGACTCAGAAGACAGAGGTAAAAAGTTCAACGTTTTACTTAGACTCCGGCAGACAGGCAAACGGTTTAGAAACCGGCAAACAGGAATCAGGAGAGGAGAGGCAAAGTTCCTGGTCAGGGACGGAAGGCTAGGTCGAATAACCAGGAGGCAGATGAAGCAGGGAATCAGGGACAGGCGAGGTCGGTACCGGGAAGACAGGCAGGAGAACGCTGGAAAGACTCGCATGGCAAAGAACAATCTGGCAAAGGAGTGAGTGTGGAGCTGGTGACTATATGCTGGGCTGATTGCATGTGATGAGAGGCAGCTGTGTGCACAGGTGAGTGGAGTGAACTGACGAGGTGGGCGTGGCTGACAGGTTGAGTGGGGCAGAGGCAGGATCAATGGAAAATTACTGATGGCTGGATGACTGAACTGTGACAATCATAAACTAAAATGTCATAAAAAATGTTGTTCGTTCCAAACTAACCCTATTTGGATGGTTACTGTAATCTACAAAAAAATGTACTCGGTAATGTAACACAGAGGTAGGCCTCAAAGTTTATATTTTCAAAATGTCTCACTTTTGAAGAGAAAAGACTTTTAGGATGAGGACTGAGCTGTGCGTTAACCAGTTTGGCTGGAGGTCCTCGAGTGTAAACACCCCCAAACCAAATAAAGAGCAGGATACAACCACTAACATGAACCTAAACTCTGATCCAGCAGTATCCAGGACAAGCTCCCATGCAGTGAATGCGTCAGACCAGAACAGGGCTTATAATGTCAACTATAACCTAATGGTCTGTTGCTTAGCTTTGGGTGTAATACTAATGTAGGTAGAAATCAAACAATTAATTACATACTGTAGTTTTAGACCTGGATTAGCTTGTCTCCGACTGCTGGCGGATGTTTGTTCATTCATGTCCATCTGTCTCCTCATGTGTCCATTTCTGTCCCTTGCCACAATCTCTGTCACCAACCTAACCATCTCCAAATCTGTGTCTGTTATAAATGGAGGAGATGTCTGATCCTTTAATCTTATATAAAGATTCATATTATTTCATGAAGCAAGACTCAGCTTTGTTGTTGCCAGTGCATGTGAGCCCTGATTATTAGCTGTGAGCCTTTCCTGACTGAGAGTTCCCAAATGATCTGAAGTGATGCTGACAGTCCCATGCTGTCTCTAGTCTGTATTTATTAAAGGTTGACAGCGTGTAACTAAAGAAAAGGCATTGCTGCTGATGAAGACAAGTGAAACCGTGGAAGGCGGTGGTACAGTAAATTCTCCTATTTCAGTACCGTCACACATGAAAGCTCAGATTGCCAACCACCCAATCTCTTGCATATAAAAGCTCCTCTCACACACTACCACTGTCAAGGCTCATCTCACGAGGCCACAACCTGCAAGACCATTATTTCTTAGATCCCAAAGGCCTCCAAATGCAAATATATGTCTAATTATCCTCCCTTATATATCTTTTCAATATATAATTTATTCTGTACACAAGGGTAGCCATGCATTGACCAAAAGCATTTCCTCTATTCCATGCTTCTGGAGGTTTAATCCTTCCTTCACCCATAGCTATTAGCATTTCCATTGCCATCTGTGTTTTGATTATTCTTGGTTGGAATTTAATCTCATATAGGGTACATCCACATTTTTTCTTCACGCAGATTGAACTCACTCAAATAATATTTTTTTCAACCTACACTGTGAACCGCACACCCTGTGCAAATATACATTGCATCACGCGCATACACATGATCACGTAGACACATGGGTTCATGCTCAGTAACATGATGTTTGTATCTGTAAGGTATTCATTAACTAGTCCTCACTCTTACAATCTTGTTGAAACCCCATTAAACAGAGAATGGCACCAGTGAAATGTGGGTATGTTAATGTATGTAAATGAAGAGCTCTGCTGCAGCGTCAGTCACACAGAATGGCGACAGACATTTTCAGTATTGCGGTAGCTACAGGAACAAAACCTCAACGCCATGTTCCTCAAACTCCCTGCCCCTCAAGTCAAACCCTCAGATAGGGATTCATTATTCAGTGCGCTCCTCTCTTAATTGTCTGACAAAATCATTATATCTGAAATTTAATTGTGCTTAATGTATGCACAATTAGGCCCTATCTTAATCAATTGGTCATCTAAATTAAACCAAGGATTCATTATTGAGTAATTGATCAAGAGCTTAATGATTCTCTTTAGCATGTTCCTATTTTTTGCACTACTGCATATACAATATGTCTTGAACGTATTTGAAATAAAGGTATAAAGTCATATATTACCCATTGCTCAGTAATGTTGAACAGAGAGCTTTAAGAATAAAGCTGCCAATATTATGAACAAAGGGCATTGCTAGCAGCATGCCATAATATCACAATTACCTTTCCTGAGTTGATGCTATGTTTCAAAATATATATAAATTGCAACACTTAATAAATCAGAAGATGTGTATGCATGGAGATAATATTCAAAATAAAGACTTGTAGGGCCTATACTGTTTTTTTCAGTTCCAGTTACTCAGAGCTACCAGGGCGTCATGATGATCAAGTTGTTGGAGTTTGATTTTTTATAATAGCATACATTGGTTATATCTATTTGTTTGAATATATCTAAATGTTTAAAACTCACATATATGACATCCGCATATTGAGAACTAGTGTGAATATATAGTGTGGTCTGAATAGGTCAACATGCAGCCTGTTTGCCTGACAAAGGATCAAAGTCTCTTGTCGAAAAAAAACTACTGAAGAGGCATAGCAGGTGTATGGTAAGGCATGGAAAAGGCAAGCGAAGGCCGCTAGGGCTGTGAGAAGGTCAGCTGAGCAGTGATAAAGAAGAGTCGCGTTATGCTGGGCGGCATCAGGAAAAGGCTCTCAACTCCCACCAGGAAGATATAGCTGACCATGACACATTGCTACATGCAATACACACATTAGAAACCATACGAACATAACCCACATGACAGAAAAAGGGACACACCGTGTCACAGGTTTTAACAGTAAACAGAAAAAATAAGGTGACAGTACACATGGTCTGTTACGAATGTGTGGAGATTGGCCTGGGTTGACGTTAGATTCCCAGTCTGGCCCTGCATTATTCTATACCTTTGTAATTGTTAACGAATCTGATGAAAGACATACCCAGCGATGCGTTGGACTCTCTGAATACTTTCCCTACCCTGTAGGAGTGCATTGGCTCTCCCAATGCACTCCCAATAAAGGACACAAATATATAGTTAGTTTTAAAATAAAATTAAATAAAATATAGATGCTAGGCACTGTAGTTTTTTGCAAACATTACTTAAACAGGAGTAATTTGAAGTTCTAGAGTATTTACAACACTGTTGCTTGTTTTTGTGAGTTTGACTCGAATAAACTACAATGCCCATGTTAATCGTTACAGAGGAGGATGACACCCAATGCACCGTGTATGGCACATAACAGCCTGTTCTCACTCACAGGGCATCAAATATTGACACAAATATTGCAGTGGCCCTCTGCATCTTGAGACCAGTGCACAAGGCACCTTTTAGCATCTGTATGAGGTGCACTGGGCTTTCAACTAACTCCAAAATGAACCCATCAGCATCATATTTAGATGGACTTGGTATTAAAAGGGAGAAAGTCCACTACAGGTGGGAGGCAGGGGTGGTACGCAAATGGCCAGTGTGAAGTGTGGAACCAGAGGTTGAGGTATTTTTTACTGGCGACGTTATGTCGCGTGACACTACGTCATTGAGTCACATGATGGTACGTTCGTTGCTTTAGTTCCATAACAAGTGTCCATATTTTAAGCCAAAGTAAGATTTTTTTTCAAACCATAACAAAGTAGTTTTATTGCCTAAACCTAACCAACACCGTTTCACAATGTTAACCACGTGCATATCTTCTGTGTCAAGATACAACGCAAAATACCGGTTGCTTCTGCCCAAGGTGCAAAATATGAAAAGTAGGGATGAGATCACGTTGCAGTGAGGAAAAATCTATAACAAATTTTGGCTAGACAAATGACACTTATTTGGATCAATTCATTGTTGCTTTTTGTCTTTCCATGGGTTTTGTTTGCAACATATTGAATATCACCACCAATCATATACTGTCAGTGTTTTAGTCTATGGAAGGATTCATTCTGATTTAGGTGCATTGAACTAATACTTAATTAAATACAGCTGAATAAAGATTAATTTACTGGTTTGAAGCAGTAAATTCAGGATTCTGGGCTCTGATTTAGACTTCTCCCTAAACCATAAACACAGTTGATCATGGCTCAGTGAAGATGTTTCATTGCAATATTGTTGATTCAGGATGCAGACAACCATAGCTGTCTGTCCCACAGGGGGTGTCCAGTACATGAGGAGGACATTTCCTGTGTTCTCTGGCAATCAGTCCACCCCCTCACATCCTTCCACCCCCGTGTTTGCCAAAACCACTCCACTACTCCTCTAACCACTACCCACACAGCCAGCCTCTGACTGATGGATGCGCAAACAGACAGAGTATTTTATCCTACTATATGATACACTTGTGATCTCCACCCACCGCACCAGCTCAAACGTGTTGAGAGAAATACGCCGATGAATCTTGCAGACTATATGAAGATAAGCTACGAGAGGCCGCTACTTTCTCAAAATGGAGATATGTCTGATTCACTGTAAAAGAGAAAGATTGACGTAGATCATTCTGAAATGTTAAATATTTAAGAGCTGCAGGCCTCTGACAAATAGAAGGGAGGAAGGAGAGGAGAGATGATGGGGGAGGAGGACTGAAATATGAGAAAGATGAGGAAAAGAGAGGGTAGAATGATATAATATGCCATCCTTCTAATGTCAGTGTAGTATTCATTACATATTTATGTCATGGTGCAATCATTATGTATGTCTGCGCAGTGCAGCCAGTGATCATACATATTACCTTTCACTTCCACCTTAATTGCACACGGTCAAGAGAGGGTGGGCTCATATCAATAATTCGTATACATCAAAGCAAATATTCTGGTTTTTCACATTATTTGCTTGAACGCTCTCTTTGGAGTGTTGGATGAATGTCTTTATGTATGTAAGTGTGTCTGGGATATGACTGACTATTTCATTAGCAGAGCCTGTGTGCAGCATGGGGCCATGTCTTTAGGCTATGTGGATGCATAGCTGTGTATCTGTGTGCATGTTCATGTGTGTCCCCTTGCCTCCCTATCGATTTTCATTACAACCCCTATCAACATCCAATTTATTAGATATCATGTTTTAACTTGTAGCATGTTGCACTTCAGATGTATGTGATTACAATGCTGTTGTGTGTGTATGTGAGGGGCATTCGACAAATTATTTATGTTATTTGAAGTTTATGTACCCTGACTGATACGATTTTTAAACCATTATAAAACATGACAGATTCATTTAAGAAAAAACAACAACTGTGTGGCCGGCTGGTAAGCTTCTGCCTTTATTCAGAATGTCCGCATCAATACATTGCTGAAGGATGAGAAAATACAGCAAAGCATAGATGGTGATGAAAACAGAAATGATGAGTACATTATGATCACATTTTGCTTTTGTGACCACAGCAAATAGCAATCCTAGTTCAAAGATACAAAGATGTTACAATAACATTGGAGTCGGTGTAGACCACCAGGCAATGTGTTGTTTTTCAGTGTGAAGTAAAATCAATACAACCTGAATGGGCACATTGGTGAATGACTTCTAAATTGCTGGACGTATAAAGTACAATTGCACTACGGGATGTGATCAGGGTGTAATTAAAGTTGTATATCAGAGAAGTTAATAACCTACTAATGGCACCATTAGAAAACAAAAAATACAAAGGCTAATTTTAGACAAACTTACTTCATGATCATAAGCCAGGAGTTTTTGTGTGAGGGAATTAACATAGTTGTGCACAAACCTCACATAATTGTGTTCCTTGTCACTGGTAATTCTGTTTTCGTTGGGGAAAGCCCTCTTTGACCTGAGTGAGTGTCATCGCCTCATTTGTGGCAAAGTGTCATCAACATCTAATTACAACATCTAATAACACTTGATTGGCTGATTACACTACATGCATAACTTAACTTTATGACCTCTCTTGCTCTCTTTTCTGTCTTCAGTAAGATTAGTACAACACACACACACACACACACACACACACACACACACACACACACACATACACACACACACACACACACACACACACACACACACACACACACACACACACACACACACCTCAGAACACCTATGGAATGTACTGCACTGTAACACCATTGTCTCTCATATTAATACAGTAGCACCATTATAGTAGGAATCAACACACACACACACACACACACACACACACACACCCACACACACACACACACACACACACACACACACACACACACACACACACACACACACACACAGGCACTAATACTTGCATTACCCTCAGTCACTGCTCATAGGTTTTTGACATGAACTATTTCTTATGAGCCATGAACTCATCTGATAGCAGTGTGTGTGACTGACAGTGTGCATATGTACATGTCAGTGAATATACATATGTATGTCTGTGCATGCACCAGTGTGCATCACATTCCAAAGAAGGCCAAACGAGAGACAGGTTCTGTATGTCTTCCTATGATTGAAAACATGGGACATCTCTTGTGTGATGTCATTCTGGAGTCAGTCCTGTCAGAGAAGTTTTATATTGTATGCTGCTACAACCACGGATGTGTTAAACAGAACAGGATACCATGATCAAAGATGGCACCCTGCTCATTTCTATAATAGTTGCTCACTGGGCTCACATGCCAAAAAAAGCCTCCGCTGGCTGACTTCCTGTTGGCTCCCACACATGAATGGAATAAAATAATTTAATCATACAGCTCTTCTAGATTTTCCAAATGTTATTAGACCAAATAGATCATATTATAATAATAAAAAATTATAATTTTGTGGGGGGTTGTGACCCCTTTAGAAAAATGTATTCAGTGTTTTATTCAGTCATTTCTTTTTCTATTGTGTATAGTAAAAATGCTTTATGGGCCGATATCAATAGCGATGTCCATCATTTGTAGTCATCACCATTACTAAGCTCAGCTTAGAAAGGCCCTGAGGTGATGAGATCTACTTGGAGGAACAATAAACATTGTGGGTTCATGACCCTAGTACTATCTCTTTATACAATTCTTTACTTCCTGTCCTTTTGTGCCATCTTTATTCTGCTCTTTCATTAATCATCTAACCTTTGATGAGACGTAGTTGGGATGGCAAGAGAAAACAGTGTGAGGCCGTACCAAGCCCTGGTCCTTAACATCATGAGACCCCAACACTGAGATCATACTTAACCAGTGTTATGTTTACCAGTTTGCCATTGTTGTCATAGCTTTTCTTAAAACATCCTGTGGCACTGACAAACAAGGACAGACTTTCATTCAGTCTGTTTAACTTGTGGCCATCACACAGAGCAGCTGCTCAAGCATGCAATCCACGTGGAACAATGTGATAGCTTGGCAATTTTCCTCATTTTATTATGTTTTTACGTCTGGCTGTCTGCCTGGTTTATAGAAACTGGCATATGGTTAGGGAGTAGTGTGAAGACACGACATAGACCCTCTAATGCGTTCCTTACAACTCTGAGACCTGAATTAGAGTTTCCTCTGTGAATCCTTCAGATCCTGTGTCCTAAAACAATGTATTTATTAAGATTGTATCTACAGCCCATTAGGTGGATTCTAGTTCACTCCTCAAAGGGGAATGCAGAAAATGTGTCTCAAGTGACCATTGGTAATTGGATTTAGCTTCCCTGATTGCAAACTGGGAGTGTTGCTGTTAAAGAGAAAAAAATGTGAATTTTCTTTGAGCTGTTTAGCTAGAGAAGTGGTTTGTTGGTACCTCATCTTGGGTATTGACTATAAAAACAACAACTCAGAGTTGGCAACATCAACTGTATCTTAAGGTGTGTCAAAGTACAGGTTTAAGAATATTACAAATTTGACTGGGTGGTCTCTGATGGTCATAGACTCATACTACACCCCTGATCACTGCTGAATGTGACACCAGAGGTTTGGTCAGACCAGGTTATTAAGAGGGGTCACTGGTGGCAGTGGAGGATGTAAAGTAGAGTTTATTCCTGTTGTTCCTTGCTGCTCATTTGTTGGCTGAGGTACCATTGGTTTTACAACAGCTAGTGAAACTAACAACCACCAGATTTAGGAAGAGGGGCACTCATAGTGCTGAAACATATTGATTAAGGGGCTGCAGCCACCCCAGGCCCTTTTATAGACATACTTTTAGGCAACTGTATTCAAATCTGTCCTCTTGTAATCTGCTCTGACACCAAATATGCATGTAAGTGCAAATTATGAAAGCCTTTGCTGTTTTCTTAGCATTTACTAGATTTATATCTACATATTGTCAATGCACTTTTTTTTAACTGAGTGTGTTTTATATATGATCATGAAGTCTGTTGTTTTTATTTATTACTTTACGTCCCATAATGTATTTATTATTCTTAAGTTTGCTGTTGTTTTACTGTGTTTTATTGTACGTTATTGTTATTCAGTAGCTTGCTATTTTGTACATTTATTTTATTTTATTACATTTTCTTAAAGGGACAGTGTGTAGGATTTGCTGGCATCTAGCAGCGTGGTTGCCGATTGTAACCAACTGAATACCCCTCTGCTCACTCTTTCCTTTCCAAGACTGTGGTAACGTGAGCCACCGAGTGCAAGACAGTGGTAACGTTGTCCTAACCACAATAACACTACTTTAGGAGCAACGGAAGTCAGACGGCGGCTGGCAGTACCATGTTTATGCACTCTGTGGCTCACGTTACTGCAGTTTCACAAGCGTATGATGGTTTTCAGGCAACGTAAAAACACAAATGGCACGCAAAGTTTCTTAGTTTCGGGTGAATATATACTAATGAAAACATAGTTATGAATATTGTATTTTCCGCTTATAGATCCTCAGAAATGCTACACACTGGCTCTTTAAAAATGTTTATTTATTCTTGAAAGTGAAATCTGCATCTCAATAGGGTTTACTCCATTAATTAAATGTTCCAGTGCTCTTTGTTTTGCCACAGCAATGAGTTATGTTGTTTGTTAGTTTGTGGTGGACATACAGCCAGACATATTAGACGAGAGAATGTAGTCCTCCAAAGGGACTTGTAGCTACATTGTTCGTATTTACCTCATTTACCCTCCACTGGCATCATTTTGGTTTACTTATCAGTACCAGACACTCAAATCCCAAAACAGTGATGAGTACTGCATTTACTGTGTGTGTGTGTGTGTGTGTGTGTGTGTGTGTGTGTGTGTGTGTGTGTGTTTTGGAGAAAGGAATGATTATTAGATCAGAGGGTCAGTTGAGGCTAAATCACAGAAAAAATAAATGCCTGCTTAAACTACACAGACTCAAACACACAAACAAGCAGGAATGGATAACTTCCTTCCTACACACTCCTACTCCTAAATACTGTAGATGCCACCCACCTTCCTTCAATCTTCCTTCCGCTGCTGTGTGGACTGTGTGATCAACTCTGAGGAAAAAACATCTACACGTTGATTATCAAGTATGCAGCAGTGGATAAAAATACATACTATCACTACCCTGTTCCCGACATTGCCTACATTTACCCCTATAATCAATAAGCTGGTACATATCCTCAGTCATCAGGAAACCACCTTGTGTCCTGTGATAGCTTCAAATGTCCAAATGTTGCTGTTAACTGTAAAATTATTCTGTTTGAACATAGACACACTTGAGATTCATATTTCATGCACTCTTTCTGTCACAGTCATATACTCCTGTTTTGACCAAGGCAGAGAGCGGGCTCATGTATCATCGTCATTTATATCAAACCATTTGACTGCGGCTAATGCATAATTATGACAAATGACTGATGATGGTATTATGGAGCCTGCATATCATATGCATTCATATCTGTTTAATCAAAGCTGAAGAGATTTCAGATTGTTACGTCTCTCTGTGTGGCCATGAGAGTAATTTGTTGGAGAAGACGTGCTCATGAATAAATATGTTGTCTGTGTGTGTATGTCTTCAGCCGGCATAAACATATCATCATTGGTTTCTCTTCTGGTCAACTGAGCTTGCTACGTCTGTGTCCGCCTGATTTGTCTCCCCGTCTCTTCTAATGAGCATATCAAATGAATATCTGTCTCTGTGACCTGCGAAATGACAGAACCAAAGTCATTTTGAGTGTCTTTACAACAAATTGTTAGAAAGAGGTGGACGCATTATGAAGACATAAGGTCGCAATGACATCTGTACTGTGACATTTTCACAGTACAGAAAGGTGTTGAGTAAAACATGCATCTCCCTAGTTTTTCATCAAACATGCACAACTGTTATTAAATCATGTAGTTAGGGCACTGAATACAACCTAGCAACTACTATAATTGACTTTTTTGTACCATTATATACAGCCGTGCATTCCTTGTGTCCAATTTTCAAATTAATCAAAAATAGATTATGTCCATTCCAATGAGTTGGTTAACTGAAGTAATCAAAACTGTAATCACTTGTGATGTGGCTCAATACAGGCATGCAGCCATGTCCAATAACACAAAGATCTCCATCAGCACACGCTGTCTTTCCTCCAGGTCAGCCCGCCTGTGATCAATCAGTGCAAAAATTAACTAGAAGAGAAATTTCAATTTCACGTTTGCTGTATTGATTAGAGAATTGAGTCAATTATGGGTGACAACATGAGATTGAACGGAGCAATCCATATTGTGTGTGCTCAAGAGCACAGAATACAGCCTCCATTATCATTTCCTTGTCTCAATGTCGGGTTTGAGAAATTACAGGGTTAGAAGGGAACGATATTGAACGAACGAAAATGTTCGAAGAATAAGATACGTTTAAATGGTTATCTGTAATACTTCCTTCCAGAGTGACGTCACTGATTAGTATATGTCCAGCCATGTTTTGCAGATTGTGCAGTTTTAACGCTTGAGTTTTGCTGACATCAGCTTTACTTCCTTGTAAAGGAATATTAATATATTAATATTAATAATAATTAAAAATAAATACATTTTGTTTTCTCCTAACCCAATTAAAACCCAATATGTAGATTAGTACTGATCCTTTCCTTTGCCATACACTCTGCTTGCATATCAAAATGACCATACACCCTTGTTATTACTACTTATAGTTCATGTTTATATGTTATAACAGGTTGTGTTAGAAAGCGTAACTTTATTGTGTTTGCCAAAAAGCCACTCACAGACAAAGAAATGTTATTATATAGTGATGTTACTTATGTTTGGGTCAGTTATACCCCAGAAAGGTCCAACTCTATGTTAGAAATCATATAGTTAATAATAACATAAATTCAAATAGACTAATTTGGGTGTCAAGCTTGGAATATTGTCTGAGCTATTACTGTGAAGAGGACACTGGGGTTAACTGAATACATTGCCATTGCACCAAAGGTTGATCAGTTCAGTCTCTGACACAACAATCCTAAAAAATAAATAAAAAACACAAAATATCCCCAACTCAGGACAATAAAGAAAAACAGGATGATATTCAGATCAAAAACATCAAAACAACACTGCCACAACAATACGAATCAGACACTGCAGGCTTTGACTAGAATCTGTTTGGCCTATGACTAAGGAGGTGGTTGGGTGTGTGTGATGTTTGCATTCCAACAATACATGTTTGTTCTGTTCATTTGACGGGGCCTTATGTGGCGGTGACTGACTGAGCCTAATCTTTACCGCTCATCCTTAATCTTATCGCATTAAATCGGCTATTCTAATCTGCTTTATGAAAGCTTATTTAACTAATCGTTGCACACAGTGACAGTGCAGTGGATGAGTGAGACATTATGCGCTTGTGACTCAGCAAATGTGGCCGGCGAGGCCGTTTGTATATGAAGGCCAGCCTTAAGACCCTGAATGAGAATAGGTCTTCAAAGCCATAGGCTACTGAGTGAATTTAGACAATCTTTCTCACTTTGCTTATTTAACCTTATTTGATTGTTTGCTCACATTTTAAATCTTAGCATTAACTTATCTTGCACTAGAGAAGGAAATAAATCAAGAGAGTAAATAGGGCCAATCTGTTTTGCGAGTATGCACCCTTAAAGTCACACCCCTATCCTTCCCTAAATAAATAAAACTATAAAGACCTAATGGGTTCATACCAGGAGACGATGAGAGGGCCCATTTAGAGCCCTGTAAATCAGGTTCAGCTGGCCGTTTAATTAACTTGTAAATTAATGCACCATGCTGTGTAAATTGGAGGGTGATAAATATTCATGTAGTTACCTAAGAAAAGGGCAAGGACGTATCACAGACGCAACCAGATTGGGCTTGCGAGCAGCACAGTTTATGGGACAATCGCCCACCTTATTGGTATTTTATAGACAGCTGATTTGCATTTCTTATGCTTCCTGGGTGATGCAAAAAGAAAGAGTCACTGCCCCCGCTCAGTTTCTGTTTATCTTCCAGTATCCGATCATGGTATTATACAAGGCAAGCTGTTACGGACTTTAAATGCGACTCACAGGGACAATCTGTTCGTCATTTATCAGAGGTTTAAGCAACTGTAGATGGTGTAAATGTTAAATAAAGCACCACATTCTCAATATAGTCAGTCTGCAGCAGTTGTTTGTCATCAGGGGGTGGGAAAGTTCAGATCCAAGCCCACATCTGTCATGTGGGAAACCTAATATCAACAGAGAGGGAACCCTCCTCATCCTACAGGGAGACATCTGAGCCTAGGAGGTTTAGGTAGCCAGTGTTACATCTATTTATATCAATATGCCTTCATAGCACTTTAGGCAAGGCAGAGGTAAACAAAGTCGCTCAAATTGTGAAAAGAAAACAAACTGCAAAGAGCACAACATCTACTCATCACTGCTCGTGAACCAAATCTTTAAGAGGAAGGTTATTTGAGGGACGGATCACAAGAGGTCGTTGCCTGATTTGATTCTTTTCTCATGCTAGCAGAAGTCAAATCGTTGCTTCAGGTGGCATAATTGACCTGCACAGGCCACGGTAATCGACCTTGCTGCTGAGAACAGGGTGGTTTGATGCTGAGCCAGCACTGCGGGATCTGAAGGAAAATGGGGATATAAAGTGGGGGGTGTTGTGTATGTGTGTGTGTGTGAGGTGGGGGTAGTTTTCAACACGTTATCATCGCGGGACATGCGACTATTAATAAGTTGCACAGCAATGATATGACTGATTATAGACAGATGATGTGCTTGGCAGTGTAGATTAATCCCCATTTAATTACGGCTCATGATTCAGTTTGATTTCAATGGCAGCCTCTACATTTACTGTCTACATGTCAGGACACACTGAAGGTCTACAGCCGGTTTTCCCTCTGTTAGGGAAGGAAGAGGTGACTTCATTTCCTCAGGAAGTAGAAGGCTATTGGCTGTCAGTTACACACTCTCATCACCACTGCACCATGGTACCCAGCTGGCTCTCGCATTTCATCATTGCGCACGTTGACGCAATCAAGATCAGGAGGGTTCTTTTGCGTCATCATGTTTATTTTTTTTAATACAACCATATTAGAGTCATTCCTCTGTTTCACTGACAGGGGGAGGTCTATTTCTTGTAGATTAAGCGTTAACCTACTGTAACCGTAAATATGTTGAGCACATGCTGTCATGCTGAATTATAACTGTCGCTGCGTCATCGGAAACGGACGGTAGCCGAGTTTCTTTGGAGCTCCAGGCAAACATGAATAAAGCAGTGGGTGACTGCGTTTACGCAATAAATCACACTGGATTATATCAGCTCTTCCCCGATTATTGTACTAGGTGTTTAAATGATGATATTCTTGCTGGGCGATGCTTGTTTATAAGTGTGTGTGTGTGTGTGTGTGTGTGTGTGGGGGGGGGGGGGTGGGGGGGGGGGGGGGGGGGGGTGGAAGGACTGTTTCTGTTTTTCACAACCTTTGGACCATATTTAACATGTCTGTACATGTTAAATATGGTCCAAAGGTTGTGAAAAACATCGCTAGGAATAACAATAAACTATATGGGAATCAAATGTATTGTCTTTTATTTCGGGGTCCAAATACAAGACAAGACATTCGACACATTAAGTACAAAAGCACAATAAAAACTCAAAGTTTGAAAAGAAAATGATTCATTATACTTTTGCTCTGCGCATACACTCATATATTCAGGTTACTATTTATTCTAATATGTTTTGTAATCCACCTCAAATCGGTGACGCAAAAAAAGCCTTTTTTTTGGCCCGGAACATTTCGTTTGGTATATTTAGATTGGCAAAAATCACAGCAGTCAAATGTTGGATCACAGGACCAGAGCTGCTATAAATAAAGTCCTGGCTGACTACGCTCAAATTAGTCGGAAGAGGGCAGAGTGATAGTAGGAGGGCTTTTTCCGTCTCTCTCTCACTCCAGCATTCACCCTGTTTCCACCAATAAGCCCAATGAGCCGAGTGCGCACCGCCCACTGTCGATGTGTGTATTTTTTTCTCCTCCTTTCCGTTCTTCTTTTTTCTTTTTTTTTTTTACAACAGGACTGGATGTGTAGAACGTCACATGTTGTTCCCCCTCCTCAGTTCGGACACTAGCAGACATGTGTTATTTATTGCTCAGCTGTGGGAGAAGACGAACGCTCGCACACCCGGCTCTGGAAATAGAGGATTAAAATAAAGCGCGTCGTTTCTTTAGCAACTCGAGGAGAGGAAGCATTGTGTCTGATAGCGAAGGACACGAGAATGGCGAGTCCGCCAAACACGGGAGATCAGCCGTCTTTGCCCAGTAATACGAACGCGAACAACAACATCAAGAAATGCGGATATCTAAAGAAGCAGAAACACGGACACAAGCGCTATTTCGTTTTAAAAGAGCCGAGCGAAGGTTTACCTGCCCGGCTGGAGTACTACGAGAGCGAGAAGAAATGGAAAAACAAATCGGCCGCGAAGAGGGTTATTCCTCTGGACTGCTGTCTCAACATCAACAAGAGAGCGGACGCAAAACACAAATATCTTATTGCTCTTTATACCAAGGACGAGTATTTTGCAGTGGCGGCAGAAAACGAGCAGGAGCAGGAGGGCTGGTACCGGGTGCTGACGGATTTAATGGCAGAGGGGAAAGTATACGACGGCTCAGCGTCCAACTCTGCGTCCTCGCTGGTTGGCTTCGACGAGGCGAGCTACGGTGTAATAACGCCGGTTACCGCCGCCTACAAGGAGATATGGCAAGTGAATCTGAAATCCAAAGGCTTGGGACAAAGCAGAAATTTGATCGGAGTGTACCGGCTCTGTCTCTCCAGCCGGACTATCAGCTTTGTCAAGCTGAACTCCGAGGTTGCCTCCGTCATTTTACAACTGATGAATATCCGGAGGTGCGGCCATTCTGACAGCTTTTTCTTCATTGAGGTTGGTCGATCTGCAGCCACGGGTCCGGGGGAGTTTTGGATGCAGGCGGACGACTCTGTGGTGGCGCAAAATATCCACGAAACTATCTTGGAGGCGATGAAAGCCATGAAGGAGCTGTCGGAATTCCGTCCGCGCAGCAAAAGCCAGTCATCTGGTACGAACCCCATATCTGTCCCCACACGGAGGCACCTGAACAATCTGCCCCCGAGCCAGACCGGACTCCCCCGGCGGTCGCGCACTGACAGCATGGCCATGACCTCTCCTGTGAGCAAATTTTCCTCCTGTCGAATACGCACGGCCAGCGAGGGCGATGGCACCATGGCACGCCCCATGTCAGTGACTGGCAGCCCCCTAAGCCCGGGGGTCCACAGGACCCTCCTGACCAGATCTCACACCATTTCAATGCGCCCTTGTCGGACATTTGAATCTTCTTCCCTCCAGCACAGTAAGTCCATGTCTATGCCCCTATCTCCTACCCCACCCATAGCCACCCCTAGCCTGGGGAATCTGTCCTCCTGCCCAGACACTAGTGCTCCTCGCCCCTCCAGCTGCAGTGCCTCCTTCTCAGGCTCCCCCAGTGATGCAGGTTTCATATCATGTGAGGAGTATGGCTCTAGCCCTGCAGACGCGCGGGACCCGAGATTGCTGCTCACCCTACGCAGCAACACTCCCGAGTCTCTCAAAGCGGACACCCCCCCCTCCCGGGACGGCAGTGAGCTTGATGGCTACATGTTGATGGAGCGGCAGAATGGTTACCGCCGCTTACCGGAGCTGGACAAGGCTTACCGCAAGCGAACGTACTCCCTCACTACCCCCCGCCAGCAGAGAGGTCCCCCCCAAGTATCTTCAGCCTCCCTGGATGAGTATACTCTTATGAGGGCCACTTACAGCAGTGGAAGCCAGTCTTTTCGGAGGTGTCACACTGCCTCCCCTAAAGGCATGCATCCTGAGGATTTCAGGGATGTTCATATCAGCATTAGCGGTCTCCAAGGTGACAGTGGCTATATGCCCATGATGCCAGGTATGGCACCGCAGACGTCATGGTCCAAGCATGACCTCTATATGCCCATGAGCCCCATGTGTGTTTCCGCGCCAAAGCAGATCATCAACCCCCGTTCACACTCTTCAGCAGGGCTGGCCCCACACACAGACTCCCCTGGGAGTGTTTCTCTGGAGGACAGCGGCTATATGCGGATGTGGTGCGGAACCAAGATGTCGGTGGAGAGCACTGATGGAAAGCTCACCAATGGAGAGTACCTAAACATGTCTCCTGTTGACCCCCTGGTGTCTCTCACACCCTCAGACTACATCCTCAGTCCTCCAGGCGGAGATCACCACCCCCAGCAACATCACAAACAGCCTTATTCTTACAGCTCTCTATCACGCTCACTTAAAGGCCAGTTGCAGCGCAATGGGTCCACGGACAAAGACCAGTATGTGGTGATGTGTTTACAGAGACAGCGGATAGAAGAGGAGTCCAACTATTGTCCTGTCACTCCAGGAGACTCTGTGGCCAACAGCTCTCCGGGGGCACCAAGCACCCATTCCTCTGCCCCATCTCCTCTCAGAGTGGCTCCGGTAGACGGAGGTCTGGTACACCGGAGTCGGGTGTGTCGGCCCACCCGCCTGGCTCTGGAATCCCTCAGAACACTACCATGTATGAGCGAACACCCTCTTCCCTCAGAGCCACGCAGCCCTGGAGAGTACATAAACATAGACTTTAGTAGTGCTACTCACAACCTGCTGGCGTCCACAGTGTCAGCAAGCTCCGACTCCTCTGTGAGTTTAATGTGTGCAGAGAAGGGATCGCTTCCGCTCTCAGACTATGCTAATATTGACGTCAGTTCCCCGGGACACCTTGGCTCACACCAACCCAGGGGTTCCCCCACTGCAGGGTGCCTAAGCCACACGCCTGAAGTCTTGACTTGCCCTAGTCTGGTGAACGCCCAAGAAGAAGAGAAAAAAAGCACAGCGAGACAGGCAGAGGAGAGGGGGATGGTAGAGGAATATCCTCTCCAACAGCAGGTGGGCCTGGTGTGTCAGCCTGCTCCGGTCAAGGATGACTACACTGAGATGACTTTCAGTCCACCTGCTCCTCTACCTGCTCTCTGCACCACTGATGATGTTCCCCTCCCCACCAGCCCCACTGCCTGTGTCCAGAGACTCAGCCTCGAGAGCAGCATTGTGAATGGGGTGCCCCCTGTGCAAGTGGACTCATTTCTCCTGGGGGGTCCTTCGTTATCTGTCACCCTTGTGGATCCACACAGAGGGGCCAAAGTGATCCGTGCTGACCCTCAGGGGCGTCGGCGGCACAGCTCCGAGACCTTCTCCTCCACCACCACTGTCACACCAGTGTGCCCATCCTTTGCTCATGACACCAAACGGCACAGCTCTGCCTCTGTGGAGAATGTATCCCACACTGTTTGCAGCTCTGAGGGTTCTGACGAGGACTACGGCAGCAACAGCCCCATGTGCAGGGAGATGTCAGCTGGTTATCAAAATGGACTGAACTACATTGCCTTAAACTTGATGGAGGGAAACCTTGGAGGATGCAGGTTAGGGGGCTGCGATGGACTCCTGAGGTTCAAGACGACAGCCTGTGGCTGCAAGGGGGGCATGAATGGGTTCAACACCAGCCCCTACGCCAGCATGGGATTCAAGGAGACTGCCACTGCTGTGAAAGGTGAGTGTTTTCATATATGCCAAACAAATCCATTCATTCAGCAGGCTTTCATTCATGAAGGGAGTGGTGTCAGGCCTTTGGAGTAGGATAGAGATCCGCCTCAGGGCTGCTCTTCTCTGCAGAGATAGGCTACCTGTTGCTAAGCAGCACTTCTGAGCTAATTTTCTTTCAAAGTTGAGAATAATGGTTATTTTTATTAAAGAACATGCTGAGAAAAAACAGCTTTACAAGTGTGTCTGCAGTTAAGCCCACGTGTTTAACACTGACTATAGATTTAACCCACTGACTACATACATACATTATTTGAACCTTTCCCTTTTATATTAGACTAATTATCACACGTCTTACTGCTGTTCCAATCAGAGGTAAACTGGCCACAATAATATTCTATAGTGTTATGTATAGGCTAATGAAATGACAGTTATGCCAGTTTTACATGAACAGTGGTTAGGCTACATACATGTTGTGAGTTAGAACAGCATAATTCAGTCCGAATGGCTACGGGAGCAGAGGGAAGTAAAGTTGTTATGAGCATTGCTGTTGGGTGTAGGCTGCGATGTTTAGACAGGATTAGTCACCTACTCGTCACACCCAGGACACATCGACAAATCTCAAGGCTGGTCGACACTGTTTGCATGGTCTTTGATCCGTGTCAAACTGCATAGCTATTACAGATATTAGAGCAGAAGCACCGGAGAACAAGGATGTTTCCTTCCAAATAAAAGCTGATCTCCTTGAAGAGAAACAGAAAAGTGTATTTCAATTCAGGATTCACTTTGGAATTGAATGGACTTTTTTTTTTTTCTGCAACCATTTTATTTTGAAAGCTGTGGCCGGACTTGTTATACTTCATCCCGGCTCGCTTGATGCTGCTGTTGTGTGTTTGTGTGAATGGTCTGCTCTGGTCTCCCCTCAGTGACGCAGTTTTATTCCACGTCAGTATTTCAAAAAACAACTAGTCTGATCCAGTGACGCATGCAGCACTACACATGATGCGCACATGGGAGTAGCTAAAACAGGCAGAGAACAGGCTACCTCTTTATTTTCCAATTTATAACCGTCGATTGCATCTTTCATAAGAAGAAAAATGAAATCCTTATGATGATGTGTCTTTGTGGGAAGGAGCAGTTACCATGAAAACATTGCCTTTCACATTATTTTGTTCACCGTTGCGTCAGAGGCTTTTCATACGTCTCTAGATGGTGGGGGTTATTTTCCGGGACATGTCAGACGTTGCTGTTCGAACAGATAATACACTGAATACACTGACGGGATCATCGTGAGTCAGAAGGGCAGTGTTCCTGATGGTGAAATACAAGAGTTTAATTGGTGTTTGTGGTTTCACAACCAAGTTGTCTCTCTCTGTCTCTGTCTCTGTCGGCTCTCATGCTCTGAGAGCAGTCAGCGTGGGGCTTGGTGCAAGTCATCGTGTTCCCCAGAAAAACAAGTGAGTCAGTTGTTTATCAATTGTCAGGTACTGGGTTTCAGGACTGGAATGTGGGCAGTGTGCAAAGGTTGCTGGGAGAGGTGAATGCTCCCTTGTTTTTCTAACCTGGTGGGATGGACTCAGAGAGGAGGGCGGGGGTTTAGAGGATTCTTTTTTTTTTTTTTTTACTGTGGGCAACTTCACAAACACCCTGAAGAAAACGTTTTACACAGAAAGGGGGCACTCACTAATGTTTCATACAAACACATATGACTTGTACTTGGCACACACACGTATTTGTGAACCCTCACACTTATTGAGGTCCAGTTACAGGGCTGAAATATTGAATTTGTGTACCACAATGGAGACGTTTCTCCAAGGTTACAAGAGCAGGGGAGGAGGAGAGAGGGAGCTGAGGAACAATGGTGAAAGATGCATGACTTGTTTTGTTTTTCATGTACAACAAAGTAGACAATTGAGCGGTCTGGAGGGGGAAGAGAGTGAGGGGGAGGAGTAAGAAGGAAAGGAAGAAAAGAAACGCAGAAAGAGATAAAGATCAGTGTCATTCCGGTGAGAGTTGGCCTTTGCTACAGTATTTCGGTTACATAAGCCCTTCCTAACAAACAAATATCCTTGTACATAATAGTGAATGACTCTGCTCTCTGATCAGGGATGTGACCAGTGTGGCATGTCATTGATACTCTCATCAAAACACAAATACACTTCTGTTGCGTGCGTGCGTGTGTGTGTGTGTGTGTGTGTGTGTGTGTGTGTGTGTGTGTGTGTGTGTGTGTGTGTGTGTGTGTGTGTGTGTGTGTGTGTGTGTGTGTGTGTGAGAGGAAAAAGAGGGCATGACCGTTTACTACAAGATGGCAGTGCATCAGTTGTGCATCAGTTTGAAACAGGAACATTAGGAAGTCAAATCCCTTGTTCTTATTTGACATCTGAAGTTTTTGGGGAGAGACGGAGAGGAAATTGCTCCTCAGCTGCTAAGGGGATCCTGCCTGTCTGTATATGGAGGTTTTTATATGGCTCACCGAGGAATAGTTGAGTCCGTTAGTTGAGAGGTTACACTGTTGTTGTTTGGGTTTTGGCCCTGACATGGCGCTCCGGGAGAGGGGGGTGATGGGGCAGAGGAGGGGGCTGTTTAGCTTTCAGTGCACGCCTTCTGGCCCTGTCCACAATGTCAGTTACTTGACCTTTGAACTAGCGCTGTGTGTGTGAGAGACTGTGAGCGGGTGGGGGGGGGTATTGTCATAGGGGCTTGTCCAGAAATCCACACACCGCCATCTCTGTGGCAAAAGCCAAACAGGGAGGCGTGTGTGCTATATTTTTTTTACGACTTCTTACTCCCATTCTCTGGCTGTCCTCATCACACCTCTCCTTTTAGAATAAATCTCTCATGCCACTTCTCTTTTCTCCATTAAAGCTGCTTTATCATCCTCCTATCGCCTTCTTTTTCCCACCTCGGTCCTCGTCTATCTAATGTATCTCTCTCTGGCTAAACGGTGCAGACAGGGGAGAAGACTGAGTCACACTCTCCATGCCTTTCATTTGTGGGCCCAGACTGCCTCACCACCACCACCCAAACACACACTCATTCCCACTTTGTCTGTGTGTCTTCCTGTCCTGTTTGTGCACATATGCGCAGCCATCAGCAGATGGCGGAGGGGTGGTGGGTGTAGGGGGGGTCAGGGGTTTTGCACCTGCCCTGCCAAGCAGTGCTCACTGGTTATCAGGCCCTTCAGAGGAGAGTGACAATACGCTAATGACTGGCCACCATCTGCCACAACAACAACAGGGAGAAGGTGGGGGTGTGGCAAGGCAGTTTCAAGAAGCCACCACCCACCTCCCTCCTCTACATACCCCCCCCCCCCCCCCCCCCCCCCACACACACACACACACACACACACACACACACACACAGACACACCTTCTCCACACTTGTGTTTTTCCTGTTGTTGTCTGACCTCAGTGGACATTGGCTTTTCACACAAGGGGCCATTAACGGTGCATTAAACAATTAGCTAATCATATCTGATCAGAGACTAACAAGGCTCTCACTCCTCTTGCTGCTTGGTTTATCTCGCACTGCCAACAACAATAACACACAATTAATATCCAACTGGTTAGAAGGATTGTTTTGAAGTGTTTAGAGCTCATTGCTCCGATTGATGGAAATCTGCAGCTATTTTAATGACCGAATTTATCGTTTTTCAAACAAATATTCCGAACTTTCTCTGGTTCCAGCTTCACTAATTTGAGGATATAGACTAAATAATTTGTCAAATAATGAATAGGAAATTAAAATAATACCTATAGCTGCAGCCCTCAAATTGTCTTTTGTTGTGAATCAGGAGCTGGCTGCTAAACAATAACCTTTTTTTTTATGCAAGAGGGAACCGAAGAAACATGTTTGTCTTTCAGATTTGATATTTGACAGAAAAGCTCCATATATACAGTATGTACTGTAGAAAGTACACTTTTCTAGTTAAATAATAGGGTTAGCTTTTATTTGTGTAGCCCATTAGCCTATTTTAAGCCGAGAACAATTACCTTGATTATTTGATTACATTTTCAGGAACATTCAGTCTTCACCTGTTTTGTACACCCCTTTCTTACAGGTACACACACACACACACACACACACACACACACACACACACACAGCGCTCCTGGCCGTCTGATACATAACTCTTTGAGTAAAGTAGGGCGGGATGTTCCAGTCCTTGATGGGGAAAAAAAAAAGTCAACCATCCATATCCTCAATTTAGCTTGGAGTTAAGAAGGATTACATTCACTTCAGGATTAGACATTGTTGAGTGGCTTGTTTTGTCTAGAGGATGAGGAAGAGATAGAGCTTCTGTGTGTGACATGAGTGCACATGTTGTATAGTACTTACACACAACAGGTCTACTGGCTTCAGGCCGATTGAAGTTTTTTATTCATGAATAGTCCAGCACATCATAAACTCTTTTCTATCTCTCTGGACCCTGATACTGTATTAATCCTTCTCCATAGAGGTGTATTATATAGTTAAGCATAGGATTAGCTCTCAACTGGGAGGATTTGCTGCTTTTCTTGGTCATGATGATAGTATATTAAAAATCTTTGGGTTTTACCCTGTTGGTCAGACTAAACAAAACATTTCAACTCACCAGCTTTGGTCCATGGAAACTGAGATTGGTTTATTTCACAATTTTTGTACTTTTCTAAAACCATTTCTCGGTTGCAACTCTTCGTTCTTTAGCATTTTATTTCAAGGGAAAAGCCACGCTGTCAGTGCAAAAAGGTTTAAAAAATGAGATAAGATTGAAAGGATTATCTGGCTGAGACATCAGGATAACTGAGTCAACAGTGGTTGTTGTTTTTGTTTTGCTGGTTTCAAACAGAGGTGTGGGAGGTCAGAGGTGAAGAGTTAGTCAGTGTTGGTTCGTAGGAGCGCTGCTGTAGATCAGGGAGGAGCCAGCAGGAATGTAAACAGAGCACATCTGAGCCCGCTGACCTGTAGGAGGAAACCTGCTCGTAACATCCCTTTTTGTTGCTTGCAGGAGCTCATTTTCTACCTTACAGCTGATGATCCTCCTCCTTTGTTGCTGCTCAAAAAATACAGTTAAAGAAGTTTCCCCATAAGCTCATTAATTTACAACGCGGAACTACTCGAGCAGGTGATGATGCATCAGCAGACATGGGGACGTGTTTACTCTGCCTGTGAAGCACCAGGGAGGCTGCGAATACATGCCTGTGTGTGTGCGTCCTAGTCCTCAATGGAGCATGGCTAAATTTAGCCTGTGAGATCTAAATAAATAATGAACAGAGCTTGTGTGTGTGTGTGTGTGTTGGATGGGACAGGGGGCCACAGACGTGGATTGCTGGGGGGGGCGGAGGGGTGTGTGCATGTGCTCCAAAATGAGGAGGGGGTAGGAGCCATTGGGTTCATTCCCCCGCTGGACCTCTGCTCCCTTCTATAAACCCCACCCCCCAAATCTATCTGCCCGCCCACTCTTTTCTCCGATGACAATGTGCCCATACGGCACATTGTCTTGTTGCACTATTGCTTGTTCATACAATAATAATGACAATGTTTATATGTACACGGCTGCTCCTGGTTGCTAGTCTAAGCTGTTGGTGATTCATTCCTCCTTATTCAGTTCTCCTTCCCGGCACGTTGCAGTCATTCTCACCCGAGTGTCTTCCTCTACAGGCCAATGCCTGGCCCAGCCCCTCCAGAAACACACACACACACACACACACACAGATTGTTATGGACCGGCGGTCCCATGACCTCACTGCATTCCCAGTCCTCTCTGTCAGGTTGATTCTGTTACTGTGGTTTTTCCACCACTTCCAACCCCCAGTGTTTCTATTTTCTTCTGTCTCAATGGAGAGACGGAGCTAAGCCAGCACAGGTGGCACAGGAGGAAAATCAACTATTTTATCTTTTAAGTTAACTCTGTGGTTCCATATTTTTACACATCAGACATCCCTGAGGATCTGTGGAAATGCACCAGCCTATTCAATGTGTCCTGTCCCTGTGTCTGTCCCCCCCCACACACACACACACACTGTGATGTTTTGGACATCAGTAAGTGTTGGGTCAAGTGTCTATAAAGCCCAAGTATTGACATCAGCCTCTGATTTTCCTTTACAGCGTGTATGTATAGGCCAAAGACAGAGAACAGATGTGTGTGTGTGTGTGTGTGTGTGTGTGTGTGTGTGTGTGTGTGTGTGTGTGTGTGTGTGTGTGTGTGTGTGTGTGTGTGTGTGTGTGTGTGTGTGTGTGTATGGATGGAGGGAGTCGTTGAGGAGGGGGTAATAGTGAGGACTCTGAATGAAAGGTTTGTTTTAGAGAATGACCATCACATCCAGCTTTGTGAAAACAGCTCTTGTTCGTGGCTGGGGAAGAGGGAGAGGAGACGGCGAATGAGGGAAGAATTGCAGCCGTGTAGAGGGGCTTTGTGTGTGTGTGTGTGTGTGTGTGTGTGTGTGTGTGTGTGTGTGTGTGTGTGTGTGTGTGTGTGTGTGTGTGTGTGTGTGTGTGTGTGTGTGTGTGTCAGCCAAGACTTCCGCTCTCATTTGATAGCTCTGCATGCAAATGAAACCTCACAAACAAGTACACCGGGGCAAGGGTCGGCACAGCTTTCCACTGGGAGAAATGTGACACTCTGAAGACCCAGGGTTTATAGTATGTGAAAACACACAGCTGTGCTGTGCGTGGGAGTGAACCTGGCATTCTTTTGTTTATTTGACTTTAGTAGGTGTGTGATCAACAATACCTGTGTGTGTGTGTGTGTGTGTGTGTGTGTGTGTGTGTGTGTTGCTGTGTGGGAGTGTTGTTGCTGTATCTTTTGCCGTCATTGGAGACTGCCCTGTGTCAGCTGCACAGTGCTAAATGCCACTCTGTTTTTCCCTTGCCGTGAAAGCACCTGCCACTTCAGTGTCTACCAGCTGAGGAATACACACACACACACACACACACGCACACGCACACAAAGGCAAGCCGCTTGAAGAGCACTTTTTCCTTACTTGGTAACAGAGTGGGGGTATCCATTTGAACTCCCTCCTCCTTCTCTACTGCTCCATAATAAATCCCATATACTGTATGTACACACACTTAAAGTTTGTTTCTGAGGGGAGTATTGACCAACAAATCTCATTCAGTTAGATTAAACTTCATGTCTGTAAATCACATGACAATAAACTTGTTTTTGTTTTTTTTTCCAGAATGAAGGCTCCCCCCTCCTCCCTCTTTTTCACTGCAGCCGAGTGATGAGGTCGCCCCAGCGACAGCTGGACCATGCGCTGCAGTCAATGTCCTTTGACCTCTTTGCCGCCTTCGATGGTCATGGGGACGGCCATCACCATGGCAACACGGACACTTGACCCTTGCCCCTTGCCCCAAATCTTCCCTCCTCTTTTCTCGGCACCAAAACATTCAGGCACTAATGCTGGTGTTGTACTAGCTTACTTAACAAATAACAAGAACGTAAACAGACTATTAACTCTAACCATAGATAGGTTACTATTTATCTCTGTGCATAGGCCTGCAAAAATGTTCTGCAGTATAATGTTATTTTACTTCTTTCTATTGTTATTATTACCATTCATACACTTTCAACTGGTCTTTTGGCTTCAGCCAGTAGTTGCCAGATCCTCTCACCTGAAAACCTGTGAACCAAACCTGGAGAGCAAAGTGTGCACACACATACACGCAAAAAACCTTTTCATGCATACAGATTACATATATTTATTTATTTATTTATCATGTATGTATGCATTTAATGAAGTGTGTGTGTGTGTGTGTGTGTGTGTGTGTGTGTGTGTGTGTGTGTGTGTGTGTGTGTGTGTGTGTGTGTGAGAATTTGTATACAGATTGTACTGCAAAAAGAACTGGCATTTCTGAACATATTTAAAAATCCAAGTTAACATTTTGCTAAAAAAAAAAAAAAAAAACCTACCTCAGCAAACCCCAGGTTGGTACCAATTCACACAATAGAAATATATATGAAATATTTATTTTCAGAGGTGAATGTTTTTTTGTTTTTTAAAAAAAATTACCAATCCAAAGCCTTACTCAAGCCATCAGCCCCAATCTGATGGACCTTTTAAGTTTGGACCTATAAACACGCAGTATATCAAAGATTGAATCGATCATCTTATAGACTGAATGTTCATCAAAGCCGAAATGAGAGACAGCCTCTCTGAGATTAAGTTCTTTCCTCTCCCCATCTTACATTTATGACAGGATTATGTATTAAAGATCCAGAGTAATATATTTATTAATATGCCTGAAATGGAGGATTCACATGCTAACAGAATACCCAGAGGACTTTAGAGGAATACCTGACATTGCATTGCGTAACCCATGCATGCAGGTGTCACACATCCAAACATTGCAGCATGAACCAGGTCCAACTGGACCTGACCACCAGATCTGTGGCCTGTCTGAGCCCAAGTCTCGGCACCTTTATACACTTTACCTACTCAGCCACTGTTCACCTGTGATATCCTGCACACCCACACACCCTGCAGGAAGTTATGACCTGTCAGGAAAAGGGACGGAGGACATGAATGTTTGAAGTTATTTATACAAAGTAACTTGACAGCTCAGAATCTTAAGTTTTCTCACCTGATGCCTCTTTGCGGAGCGCTGTCACACCACGTGGTTGGCTGGCAGGTGCAGGCAGCGCTGGGCAATGTATGACGCAGTCTGACTGGCTGTTTAATGAGCCGCTCGATAGCTTGAAACCACTTTGAGCTAAGAGAGAGCCAGGCAGGACACGCAAGAGCTAATGCATGGTCTTGCACTTACAAACTTTCCAGATTGTAACACAAGACACATTGAATGTAGTACATGCTGTGTTCTGGGCTTGGGAACACACAACCCGACAAACACCCCAGCAACTGCAACAACATCAACGAAACATGCAGAGGTACTGAATCGAAACTATGACGCAGATACAAGCCTCTCTTTATTCATTTGAATTCACTGGTACTTAACCGTTGCCTATATACTGTAAATAGTGACAGATAAATTACATTTTAGCAAACGCTGAGAAACTTTGAGAGATGTTAAGTTAAATAACTTATGTTGTTTGTACTGTACATATTATGTGTTTGAGTGAACTTTCTGATACAACAAAAGCACTAATTAAGTTATAGGCTAACCAGTATGGTTTGGCTTAGATTCTTTTTAAACTGTCATGGGATAGTCTTGTTAAATGGATGCCACTATGAGGACATTTTCTAATGCTGTAATTCTGAAAACAAAGGATTTTAAGAGAAGTCATCATTACTTCACAAAATTAATTTTTGTTACTTAGGTACAACACAAATGGCATATATGCAATATTTACACTTTTGAAAATTAGTTTACAAGACGTACCAAATGTATAAATACTGTTAATAATGTTTGTTAATCCTTAAAATCGGATTCTTTGCTGTTTGTGCATTTTTTTCTCTCCAAATTTGAAATGAAAACTTTTTTTGTGTTTGTTTTTTGCTAATCAAGCCTCTTGGTGTTTTGAGCAGTGTTTTGCATTTGGATAATGTTTCAAGTTTTTATTCAACATCTAAAGGTTACGATATGGGCTTATCTTGCTGTGTCTTTCATTGTGAATATTTCATATCTTGCATATTGTGATGCTACTAAGAGATGATAATTTAAACTTAGTTCATTGCTTTAGATTGTATTGATTCTTTATAGACACATGCAATAAATAATGATGTTATTTAAGAAAGCCATTCGTGTCTGTGTTTCCGCTCTCCGCCCTCTCTCCTCCACATCACATCACAAACAAGCCCTAGCTTTTCATCTTTCGTTTCAATAGGCACTCGCCGGAGCAGATGTTTCAATTCAGTTTCCTGCCTCTTTCATTAAGAAAACCTTCATTAGGAAAGAGAGGACATATCTAGATTCTCTTTCATTTCCCATGTCCCTCCTTGTTTTTAAATCCCTGCTCCCTATTGAGCAAGAGTGCATTAAGAATTGGGTGTAGGCCTAACCTGGTGTTGCCTCCAGCATTAGCATTGTTATTGTTTTTCTGTGCTTCGCTCCCAGTCCCCACCCCCAGCAATAGTAATTAGACCGGCGTGTTGAAACAGCCCCTGGAACTGGGAGGGAATAAATAATATTGTGATAGGATTATGATTTTTGCACCCTTAGCCATATGCTGTCAGATTATTCATTCTCACAGCCTTGGTAATTAAAACGGTAATTAATGCTAAGAAATTGTTCTAATTGTCTACTATGGCTAGTGGTCTATGTTTGGATGGGAGGAGGGGCTGGCTTTTAGGTTGCATGTGCTGGGTGAGGGACATGACTTGTTTATACTTAAATCTTAAGTATGTGAGCAGCACAGATGGAAAGCGGTGGACGAGAACAGCTAGAAAGGAGGGGCAGGTTGTAGACAAATGTGCAGGTTGACCGTCAGAGGAAGGGCAGAATCGTAGCCTAAAGGTATAGGTCCCTTAAATTAGACAGATTTGTCTCTGCAGCATATGTAGTATCTAGGAGGCTAATGAAAGAGCAGAATCAGAGAGAGCAAAGTATGACATATTGTCTGGAAACCAAATCTCATCCATCACTGGTCCCTTCGTTGCTCTTGTTCTCCCTCTTGCTGCTAAAGTTTAATTAAAGACTCTAATTTATCTCATTAAATTGTAAAGAAGGGATAGAGAGTAAGCTGCAGGCTATTAGTCTCTCTGTCTGTCACCTCTATCCTTTACTGCTCACTGTCAAAGACTGGTCAGGAGGAAAGGCCAATGATAATACTTGTGTTACTATGTTGAAAGAGTTAAACAGAAGATAATGCCTGATCAGAGCCTCTATGTACCATGTATATCACTGTTACAATGAGATAATGCAAACTCAATGAGCTTGTCCGTGGATATCGTATGTCGAATATGTGTCAGCTAGTGTTTGAATGTGTGTGTGAGTGCTTCTGTGTGCACGTGACAATGTGTGTGTGTGTGTGTGTGTGTGTGTGTGTGTGTGATTGTCTGGATGGGAAGGTCGGTCATGCAACAGTAGATAGGTCCATATGAGCAGCGTAAAGTAGCCAGTTGCCCCAGGGAGTCATCTGCCTTATGGACAGAGACCTGCAGCAGCACCACAGGAAATGGTATGTTTCCGGAAAGCTGTCTGGGACACGGCCACTACATTAGTGGCATGTGTGTGTGTGTGTGTGTGTGCGTGCGTGTGTGTGTGTGTGTGTGTGTGTGTGTGTGTGTGTGCTTTTGAAAGGGTTTGTGCATGTCCCCTACAACAACAACAATCAGTCTTCAATTGGTTTGTGCAACCAGCCTCGGCCGATGTGCAACATCTTTTCTAGAGTTCACTAGAGAGAGCAAGGTTACTTTGGACACAAACATTTAACAGACTGTAAACATAAAAAAACAACATTAACATTGTAATCTCCATGAGGGGAGACGTTACACCCCTGCATACTGCTTGATACCTGCAATTTTACAGGTTCATTGCATGCCACACTGCGAGATCGGTTTGAGAAAATCTTGGTTGCAACCTAATGGTACAATATGAATTGTGAGACATGTCTGAAAGTGTGACAAATGCTAAGAGTATTGCATTGCTACAATTTAAATTAGAAATAACAAAAGAAATAATGCAAGCAATGAGACATCCTGAAAATGTGTTAATTATTTTCCAACTCTGTTTTAGTTGCCAAAGCCCTACATTTAAACAAAAGTTTTAACCACATTTCCCTCATGATTGTTTTGCCGATTGGTTAGACGGCCTAAAAAATAAAATGTTTAGAGGCTTTTGCCTTGGTAGCACGTAAGTGGTGTTGATGATCTTCATGGATGTTTCCATCAGGTTTCTCCAACAGAACCCTGTTGAAAGATACTTTATTTACTTATTTACCTAGCCTTTAAAAGAGTAATTCTTGACGACAGTGTTGACATGACAACATTAGTGTTCTTGGTCTGCTGGAAATGGAACTGGCTGAAATTCACACAGGTGACACCAAAAAAGTCCCCAACGCAGAATGATCTTCTTCATCTGATCACAGGTCAAATATTTGGTTTTCCTCAGGCTCACTGAAGCAGGCATGGTCGGGTGCCTCACAGATTCATCTATATTCAGGTTCACAGATATTTCCCACAAATCTAACGAGCGGGAATACAAACACTTCGGCCTACAGGATCGTTTTCACCATATTTGAATATATTCTGCATAGGGGAAAATGAATGACAGGCTTGAGAGAGAGAAAGAGAGAGCATACCCTGACACACCCATTTGACTCTTGACTTGTGTGTGTGTGTGTGTGTGTGTGTGTGTGTGTGTGTGTGTGTGTGTGTGTGTGTGTGTGTGTGTGTGTGTGTGTGTAACAGATCTTACTTTAACTGTGTGCAGCTATTCAAATAGTGCTTCCTATATGTATGAGTTTCCACCACGGTCAGTGAATATCACTAGCTTATCTGTCTCTCTCTCGCTCCCTCACACACACACACACAAACACACACACACACACACACACACACACACACACACACACACACACACACACACACACACACACACACACACACACACACATATACTGTTAACATGGGATGCTGGAACGCGCTTGTGTCATCCTGTTAGTGTTGCATAATCTACTAGAAAAAGTTCAGTAAACAAGAGTTAACTTCCTCTTTCCAGTGAATTCCGAGAATGCAGAAACTGTTTCTTCTCCTCCAATTTTACACACACATGCACACACACACACACACACACACACACACACACACACACACACACACACACACATGAACGTACAGTCACACTAAGCAACACACTTTTTGCATACTGTTGTAAACCTCTGTCAATGTCCAAATAAATATATTGCACATACGTGAGCAAAGCCTGATGAACTAGCTGAGAGAACAAAGTCTGTATTAAAAGAAGAAAATGCCTGTCTGAATATATATTTATTGGTAAAATAGACTGGGTGGAATGGTGGGGTTCAGGGTGATAATGTTCTACAACATCATGCTTAATTAGCGTTTCACATTTGATTCAAAGTTAAAAGCAGTAAGGGCAGATCTTACAGGCTTTTAGGATTTCAAACTCTTCTGTTTTCTACAAGGACCCTAAAACTATGATTCTTGAGAAAAATGAGTCAGTATGGAAGTCCCACTTGGGTCTTCATGTATTTTACAGGAAAGTGTGGGAGTGCCTGTTGCTCACTTGCATGAATCAATGTGTGTCATTTGTGTGTTATGAGTTTCAAAGTATTGTATTCATGTGTGTTTGGTCAGCTTGTTCAGCAGACATTCCCAGCTGTTTTCCAGGTATAGTGTTCTCACGCTTCTTGTGCATCTCCTGTTTCTCACGCTGGCTGCTTTGACTGTAATCCCTTCCAACACGTGCACACACACGTGCACACACACACACACACACACACACACACACACACACACACATACGCACACGCACACACATACGCACACGCACACACGCACACACACACACACACACACACACACACACACATACACACACACATACGCACACGCACACACATACGCACACGCACACACGCACACACACACACACACACGCACACACACACACACACACATACGCACACGCACACACATACGCACACGCACACACGCACACACACACACACACACACACACACACACACACACACACTGCCCCACCTCTTTACCTGGCCACCAGGTGAACAGAAACCCACCTCACACACTCTCTCACACACCCCTTCCTGTTTCTGATGATAGAGAGGCAGCCACAACAAAGACAGGACAAGGAAAAATAAGCACACTCCCAAACAAACACAAGAGGCAATGGGACAAGTAAGAGGTGAAGAGGGAGGAAGAGGCAGGTAAGAGAGATGGAAAAACAAAGACAGAGGGAACGTGGGAGGTGGAGATGAGATGTGGGAATGTGCGGGAAACCAACACGATGAGCTCATGCTCTCTCCTGGCCCCGCCCACCGTAACGTGACTCACACTTAGCAGGTGCGTCTGCTTGTGTGTTTACAGCTGCGGGTCAACTTAGGGTGTGTCCTCATTGCACTGCTGGGGGAACATGTTTCCTCAAGCACAGGTAGAGCTAGTCATCACACCAGTGTTTCAACAGCTTTGCTTCTTTATTACCCCACTGCTTGGCCTGTAGTCAAAGAGACTATGAGCAACAGAAAAAGAGGATTTTAAAATCAAACTTACTGAAACTTAAATTGAGAAAAACAGTAGCCCTGCAGAGTGTATGATTACAAATTTGGAAACTCTTGAGTATGCAGTCCTTTGAAAGTAACTGTATCCTCCCTGAGAGGGAGGTTTTTCAGGAGTGGGCCCCTGCTACAGGTCTTCTGCTCCCTCCCTGTTTTTTCCTAAAAGTGATGGATGTGGTTGTTGGAGACAGCACACGACCTGCAGACGGCCTCTAGCAATTTCTATGCATTTAATCACCTTTAAAACAGGTATACACAGAAGAGGCATCTAATACATAAAAAAAATATCTGTCAATCTCAGTCAAACTCATGGTTAGTTTGTACCAATGTGTCAGTGTTCTGTGTAAATGAGTGTATACTAATTTTTGGAAGAATATGAGTGCCAGCATCTGACTTGATGAATGTGTGGGTGTATGTCAAATATCCAAAAGGCAAAATCAGGGAACAAAATGTTTTCATTCAATGTCTTTATTGACAAGAAAATAACCCACAAGTCTTCTGGACATGTCTTGGGATTCTCACTATTTTGTTTTCATTCTGTAATGAGACATGGTGACACCACACTTGTTCATGAGAATCGGCGTCCAGTAGAAATCAAGGTGAAGCTGGGAATTGGGCCTACACTGCCTCCACTAGCTAACAATTGAGCATTAATCATTAGCTACCTTGTGCCAATTGTGATAGAGGATGTGATGATTAGTGATTTAAGTGACAATTCACATTTTAAAAAAGTGTTTAGGAATGGATTCTGCTGCTGTAATGTCTGCCATTAAGTTGAACCCATGTCTTTATAAAGAACTAAAGGTAGACAGTGGCCACTGTGACCACAAGTGGCAATTACAAGATGATGGCACATTGCATTTCCTTAATTTCACCAGGATTCTCTTGAGTCAGTTGCTGTAAAGACACTGGGCAACATGACTGGGAGTTGAATTGACCACAAGCAAGAAAAAGCAAACATGACTTTTGCTAAGGTACAGTATATTAACTTTATTTTTGAATTTTGCGATGAAACCAATGAAATGTTTATCTGTGACATGCGTTAAACCATAGTGTTACAGTAGTACATGTACAGAACAGTTATTCAAATGAAAAAACAACTGCCAAAGTCTAGTTCCATATCAATATCTTTGAGAAATCAGTTTATATTAGGTAACACAAGATAAGTTAAGCTAATGGTCATACCAGACTATAAATAAAGTAAATCTATAAAGGCAAAATCCCAGAGTATCTTAAATTGATCAAGTGTGTGTTTCATAGCTCATGAATCTAACTTTTGATTTATAAAAGAAAGATAATGTATTTTTTTTCATTAAAAAATGACATCTTCTAGTTTTAAATGTCAACAAACCACTAAAACCTGTGGTAAGAAAAACACAGATCCCACATCAAAGAGACACAAGAAACCCAGTTATGGTTCTGAAAATTCTCCATAGAGCCACTAATGATCTCTTACCTCTGCATACATGTTCTCCAAATTACAGTTAACAGTTGTATGATGTTCACACTGTCAAACACTCAGCTGCGTGGCCGTCCATGCAGCTGAGCTGAGAACACTGTGGTGTGTTTGTTGATGTTGTTAATGTCAGATCCTTGTACCTCTAACAGTTAGGCATTATTATCAGTCAAAAGTGTCACAATCTTAAAGGGCAGGACTTTTAGGGAAGAACAACTAATGGTATAGTATTCAGGTGAATGGATACGTGTACACTGTGTAGTGGAGCTCTTAAGTACTTATCTTGAATTTGTTGCTTGCATTCCAGAAAAATCTGAGAATTATTTATGTTAGACTAATAGACATGAAATTAATGTTTTAAAATACGTAATTTTACTGCTGTTGGTCTGTATGATCTTAAACAGTAATCTCTCCATTCACCACTCTCTTTACTGTTAGGGGTCTCAACTGTCTCGCAGACAAAGGGTGGCCGCATGTCTCCTACTGCTGCGTCTTTTGTCAGCAGAGCAGGGCCAAAAAATCAGCTGGGTTGTGAGGAATTGTATGTATATTGAGTGTCTGTGAGGGGGGTTTGAGGAATGTGAGGTGTGAAGAAGGTAGTTGACAGAGGTGTCTGCCCAGGACAATGGGTCAGGATCCAAGGGGGAGCTTATCAGATTTCAGCCAATCGTGGAGCTGATCGATAGGCTGAGGAATGTAACTTTGGGGGGGACAAAAGGACTGTAAATCGGAGGAGAGAATCAGACCTTCTCCTGACCATGATGCAGATATACGTATCTGTCTCGTGGCCCGGACAGGGCCAGAATCAGACCTCCTCCTGACCATGATGCAGACATGTCTCTTGGCCCGGACGGGGCCTCACTTTCATGAAATGTATATGTTTGTTTTGTTATTAATAGTGTAATTACTAGTAGTTCTTTTGATTACCAATGTTGAATGCACTTATTGTAAGTCGCTTTGGATAAAAGTGTCTGCTAAATGACTGTAATGTAATGTAATGTAATTCAGTTAGTAATTGTATAGCTTCTGTTTGTTATTAAATATCTTTTGATTTGATTTTAACTTGGACCAGCTGATTTTTGGCCCTGCTCTGCTGACAAAAGATGCAGCAGTAGGAGACATGCGGCCTTCCTTTGTCTAAGAGAGAGTTTAGACCCTTTTTTAACAGTGTCCGGCTTACAATCAAAAAGTATTTAATAACAAACAGAAGCTAAACAAACTGAAGTACACTATCGATAGAATATGTTCCGCGGATCAGAGTTAAGGCGCCCCCACCCAACAGGCCAGCTCCCTGATTATCTGTAAGATGGCCAGCGACGAGAACTGAAGACAAATCCTTGGCAACAATGTCTTATACTTTAAAGTCCCCGCCTGAAACTTTAAAAGTCCAATATCAGCTTTGTGATTGGCTGAAATCCAATTGTCCCCTCCTGGTTTCAGACAGTGTCCACTCTCGGTTGACCTCCTTGGCCTGGTCCGCCCCTCCTCATCTGGAGCGAACCCCCCTCGTTCCATAGGGCTGTATTCACCAACATCTCTGCTTGTCCAATACGTCTCCTTCCCCCACTGTTTACACCTTCTCACATTCCTGAAGCCGGCCTCTCCAAACTCATCACCATATGGTCATGGTCGAATCTGAAAAGCCTATCTCAAAGGTCCCTGTCTCTCCCTCACTGCTCAACACTATACTTTTAGTTTCATACATTCAATAGGGAAACATTTGATACACATATACTATCTTCTTCAAGTAAATATACTGTAAACATATAATACATTCCATAAATCAATATCTTGTGACATTTTAATACATTGTAATTTTTAACACATTCTTCAAGGTTTGCTTCTAATCATACTACATGTTTCTAAACTTAAATTCTTCACATTACTAACCTGTTGTATTTGTCATTTTAACTGATGACCACAAATGTTTCAGTTCTTCTCATCTCTGTGTCGCGTCTATCTCCAATTTTCTTAATCTCTGATAATGTTCCGATAGCTCAGGACTCACGTCTTATCTTGCCGCTCTCGTATGACGCACAGCGCAGAGCAAGGACATGCAGGTTCGATACTACATTGAGACAATGTCTTAGAGTCGCCAATGTCAGAATGACTCCATGCACTTTTCAAATGTTTCTATTTTTGAGAGCGATGGAAGAGAGATAGAACGTGAATGAGAGCCGAAGGAAGATGCCATCATTGTTCACGTTTGCATTTTGAGTTATAACACCTCTTCTCACAAAATACCTATTCAGCCTGTGCATTGACCCCTGCATGAGGTGAGAGAGTGAGTCCCCCACAAAAACACACAAGCAAGTGATAAACAGGATAGGTGGATGGCAGCAGAAAGCGGAGCTTGTGAAGAGTGGGAGGAGAAGAGAGGGGGGATGGGCGCCTCATTTGGGAATTACCACATTATTATATGAATGATGGAGGCGGGTAGTGGTGAAGGGAAGATAAATAAACAATTAGGGAAACACAGGGTTGAAGAACACAACGCTCCTTCTTTTCAAGGCAAAGTAAGATAAAACAGGAAGGCAGAGAAAAACATTCATAAAATTGAGGCATGGATTGATTTCCCCACTCGCCTATTCATTTCATTGACAACAGAAGCAAAAAAGTGGGATTGGAGGTACAAAAGATTTTGTTGTTTGGCTTCTCCTGTATCAGTGTAATGAAAGCTGTTTTCCATCATTGAGATCACACAGCAGGTTTACTGAGCGCTCCAAAGACATTGACACTGTCTGGAAGTGGGCCATCAGTTTCCTTCAATCACCCTAATGTGGAGGTCTGTGAGGCTGACAGCCATCTATAGCCGAGTGATACCCCTCCCCCCAAGCGCTAATAAACAAACACACGGCCTCCCCCAGAGTCCCCCAGGTGGTCTCAGTCAACACATTGAATGGAGCATCACTCAATGATGGATCAAAAGAAAGACTGTCCACCCATCGCTCATCTTCTCTTCCCCCCGTCCTACCCAGCTAACCTCTCCCCGCTGCTGTTCTCTTACGCTCTCGTTGATCCACCTTTTCTCGTTCAGCTCCCTTCTCATTCATCTTGGGTGTTCCTGCCCTACTCTGAGCACCAGACAAGCCAAGGGGCTTTAGACCTCATCCCTCACTTGCCTTTCCCTGCTAGGACAAATAGGTCCCTGAGCGCCGCTGGTGAAGGATGAGACTGTTACAGCCACTTTTAAATTATTATTATTTTATTTATTTTTTTAGCTAATTTGTCTTTGTTCTCTCATGTATTCACTCTCACGTTCAGATTACATCAAACTCAGTTCCCATATTCTGTACAAATGCATGAATGGGCTCCATTATTAAGTGTTTTTTTAGAGATGTAGCTAGATGTCCTCTACACATTTATATGGACCATACAATCCATGTCACATGGAAAGTAATGATTTCCTGCGACAACACGCACCATTCAAATGATTTCAAACACAAAACTAATTGCTGTTTACACATGGAACACACAATTTGAAATCACAATCTTGGAAGACACATATTGTGGAATGACAACTGGAACTAAATTTGTCTGAGGTATCTTCGTCGCAGTGCAGCACCAGGCAGAATGCTAATGCCCCTGATGTTGCTACATGAGGCTGATGATATCTCATATTTCTCTGATTCATTTAAAGACAAAAACTAACAATTTGTTTGACTCCCCTGGCCTCTGTGGCCTCAATCCCATTATTTACAAAACTGACTAAATAACTAACTGCCTGCATACGTTCTGCATGAGATGGAATAACCCAAGTCAATATTTGTGCTAAAAAAACCATCATTAAGAGGTGAACACAACAAAGAAGCCAACCATTTTCACAGAGCGGTGGATTTCTTGACTCTCCGATGGCGTTTTCCAGCTGTGACTTTTGCTCATGACAAAGAGGCGGAGACAAAAACAAAATTTAAAAAAATCACTAAATGGATAAATCAGTGTTTCACAACAGATCAGCCATCCAATAACCTCTTTCTCACCACTTTTTTGATATGCTGAATCGGCAGCTAAAGAGGGCAGACAAGAGCCGCCAGGACTGGACACCCCTCGTCTCACACCCAAGGAGTTCACTGCGAGGACTAGAACATGTCAGTCTGCTTCAACCAAAGCGTTTGTCGTCTGACGCTCCCTCCCTCCAGACCTATCTCACGCCGGAATAGATCAATTCTTGCAGTTTTCCAAAACTGACAAGCCAACGTTCACACCCATTTCACACATCGATTGACCAGGTGTGCAGAGGTAAGAAAGTGAGGAGGATTTAAACTTCCTCCTCTTTATTTCCTCTTTTCACACATTTTTTTGTATGTACAAGCCTTGCAGCAAAAACTGTCTGGAAGTGTCTGTCTGACTTCCATACAGGCCTGGTGAAGTAGAAGAGCATCAGAACTGTACACTAAAAGAGAGAGAGAGACTGTCAGCAGCAAAGTTTAGACTAGCAGGCCAATAACAGGCAAGTGTTATGCAAGTGTTGGCCTGGTCTGAGCACAGAGCATCATAACAGCTGTAATGAAAACCAGAGACAGAGAGTAGGCCGGTAAAAAGCTCCCATCACAACTCCAACCACACCAGGGAGAATTCCCTCCCCCCCGGTTTACCCTTAACAGTAACAAGCTGTTTTTCTGCAACTACTTGTGGCCTGAGCCACTTTCCTTTCTCTTTATATCTTTCCCCAGTTCTTCTCTTTAAATCACTGCTACACTCTGCTCTCTCTCTCTCTCTCTCTCTCCCGTCTTTCTCTCTTCTTTTTTCTTGAGCATGAAAGCATGATAGGTTTTTCTCCCTCTGAGCGCTAGCAGAGCAACAACACATTCCTGTCCGCATTCCAGCCTCAGGAAAAACAGTCCGGAACATAATAAAAGGACAAGCACGTCATTTGTTTTTAAATCCACTTGCTCGCTGGAACAAAGCTGTGCTGAGGGCAGGACTGGGCAAATGTGTTTGTGCATAAGAGAAAGAGACAGTGAGAGGGTTGTGTTTGTGTTTACATGAATCTGTGTGCATGTGTGTTTTTCTGTTTTTCTCTGTGGTAATGACAGCGTGACCAGCTTACCCCTCCATCACCAACAATATACCACACGGGCCTCCGCCCGAGCACACGACCTGAAATACATGTGTTGAGAAAAAAAAGCATCGCGGACACACTCACTGATCACACACACTGATCAGCTCACATCTCCAGCCTGTCAGCACATATATGTACTGTACATCCATTTTTCTCTTCTAGCTGTTGTTATTGGCATTTTGTCCAACTTGTCTCATTTCTCTTGCGCACTCCAGGTCACAGGAAAATCCCCAGATCCACTGTGACCTTGTTTGGGCTACCTGCACTCTCAGGTATCTACTGTTCAAACATACGCACTGGACACACAAAGACGGAGAGACACGCACACATATTTGGCTGTACACACAATAATTATCGGACAGCTGATAAGAGGAGTGCTGGACATTTTGGCGCTGTCCGAGTCTCTCTGACAGAGGTGGCGGGTTGAAGGTCAGGCCAGTTTTAATGGAGTGTTTTGGCCATGGTGTGTCCTTGGTCAGAGAGCCTCTTGACCTCCACATCCTGCCTGGAACAATATCACTTTCGTTCCCCATTCTCTAAGCCAGCCATCACGCTCCAGGAATGACTGTGACTGATTGCGGTGCAAAAGCTTCCCAGTTGATATTTTCCATTATTCATCTCTATTTTTGTCTTTTAATTCACCCAGTCCCGCCCCCCATTCTCAATTTCTAAATGTCTCGAGGTTGTGTGGTAACTGATACTGGGAGCTTCCGACCAGCCAATCCATAGTGACGCTGACCTTATCCTGTTCTCTCTTTCTGTCACTCCCCCCGCCACCGGTCCCATCAGCTCCTCAGGAAGCTAATAATCTCCTTCCTGTGTTAGACACAGAGCGGTGGTGGCCAGTGGAGCCCTTGTGTGAAGGGGGTGCATGTGTGTACGTACACTAGGCTTCAAAAACAAAACAAACATGTTTTATTACTTGAGTGCGCCTTATTTTTCCATCTTCACCTTATATCACCCTTGACTCGCTTTAGAAAACTGTCTCTCTATCTAGTCTGAAGTATGCATACCTTCTCACAGAACATTCTGTTCTTATGAATACCAGTTCACGTGTGGGGGATGGCATATGCATGGTTTTATATTGTCTCGACAGGAAATTACTTGGCCTTCATCAAAAAAGAAAGCATGTACCTATTTTTAAAGATTCTCCAGTAGGAACGTTGATTGACTTGCATTGTCGGTTGACAGTAAGTAAAATAAAGAATAACACCAGCCTTATCTTTAATATCATCTGAAAGCAGTTTTGATACACATGAAAAGGTAACAGCAAAAGTAGAACCACTTTCTTTGTCTAATTGTGAGTGATCTCACACAGCAAACATCAAACGGCCAAAGTTTAACGATCCAGCAATAAACCAGCAGTTCTTACAGCCCGCTTTCATATGACCCAATATCACACTACCACTCAGTTAGGACTTAAGGGACCAATAACTTGTGTCATTAATGACCACTGTTTATCCTGCCTCTTGACCTGGACATCTCTCGTAAAAGAGGAAGAAAGACAGTGAGCCCGACCCATTTCCCCCTCTTTAGCGCAACCCAATGACTGTACCAACCATCTTCTTTTCCATTTTTTACCGCACACACACACACACACACACACACACACACACACACACACACACACACACACACACACACACACAGAAATTAGTTTACAGTAGGCTTTATGTTGCTAGGCAGCTTCATCGCTTCATTCTTATGGACAATGCCGTTTATCTCGGTAACAAATACTGCTATTTAATAGTGACAAGGGGGAATACAAAGAGTTACGCAAAGGCAGAATAATTCTGTTTTGCTTTTTTACTGTTTCAGTCTGTCGCTTTCACTCGCTCCTCAGTCTGTCTCACCCTGCTTCTTGTTTTCCCTGTAGTGGTCCTGGTGTTGTAATCCACACCTGGACAGGCGCCAAGCATGTCTGCAGACACCTGCGTCAGACTGACTGAGAAAAACAAGAGTCAAAAGAACAGAGCCCACCCCTTCACCCCTCTTCTCCTTCTCTCTGTGTCTTCTTCTGTGTTTGTCTGTGTCCCTCTACCCCACAAACCCTCCACCCTCCACCCTCTACTCTACGTGAGTTTGAATGGGTCATGTGACTTCCTTCCTGTTGTTTTGACCCTGAGGTCAGCCTGCTTCAGGGTCAGTGCATCCATCCCCCCTTGCTTATTAAACACAATCCTAAAATCTCAGTGGCTTTGGTTCCCCCCCACTCTCTCACACACAACCAAGCATACAGCCACAAAAAGAACAGGGGAGAGAGGGAGAGTGGTGGGCCTCTGCTGAATCTGATTGAACTTTAGAGGAACTCAATGACCACGCTCTACTCCTCTTTATGGTGCTCTCCGGCTGACCTTTTTGTCTGTAGAGGACGGCAGACGGTGGGGGGTTGGGTGTTGGTCTCTTGTTATGGCTAACTCAAATAAAAAACACACTTTTTCAGGTCCAAACACGGACTACTATTAGCATCTGTCAGCCACAGCAGATATGTCGCATTGTTCCCCAGCCAACAGGAGTTTATGATTGAATGTTCTGCCTGTTATTCTGTATTTCATACAGGTCATTGTGTCACCATCAGTTGTCCAGGGCGACATTTTTTGGCTTACAAATGAGCAGAAGGTGTTCAGGTCCGTACAAACAACCCAATCCAAGGTCATCAGAACATAAAGTGAGACCCAGAATCCCTCTGGATTTGAACATTATCAAAGACCCTGCTATCTTACAGTTTCCCCACAGCAGCAGGCTTCTGTTCCTATCCGAACGCCATTCACGACACTTTGCCGATTCAGAACAGGCGTCAGAGGGCTCACAGTGGATTCGGTTGTTGTCATGGTTACAGATAAGGTTGTGCGTTATCACTCTCTTCAGCTATGGAAAGCACATGACTATGAATTGTAGTACAATTGGTTTATGTGTGTATTTGCGCTTGTGTGTGTGTGTGTGTGTGTGTGTGTGTGTGTGTGTGTGTGTGTGTGTGTGTGTGTGTGTGTGTGTGTGTGATTATGGCCACTCATGCATGTGTGTGTACACAGTGGCAGCGTCACAGGCTGCGTGAATAGAATTCTTGAAGAGGAAAAATAAAGGACATTCATGCAATGAGAATTACTCTCACTGAACCTATCACTGAGTATAGGCTCCTCAACAAAGTACTCAGTGTGTAAAAGAATTATCTCTTTACTGATCAGCAGAAACTTTCCTGTCTGCTATTTGTGCTAAGTGAGGAACACTCTGTCTTGTTTAATCTTTCTGTGTGTGTGTGTGTGTGTGTGTGTGTGTGTGTGTGTGTGTGTGTGTGTGTGTGTGTGTGTGTGTCTGTGCATGGCAAATGCTTCACTCCTTGTTCTTCAGCTGACTGAGATAAAGGGGAGTTCTCCACACTGCTTCTACAGCCCGGGGGAACGCAGGGTGCTAAGCAGTCCAAATTAAACCTGCCTTCAGCTGTGTAATGTTCTGTTCCCAACCCGGGAACGATGAGGCCCCCTGGCACACTGGCAAACAGAAGTTTGAGTGCTTCTCAACACCTTCTTCAAGCAGAGCAAGGTGACCTGCTATTGTCATGTCAGCCATTTGTGCAAGCCCTGAGAGGACAGCTATCTCCTTGTGAATGCTAAGCGTGTGTGTGTTACCACTCATGTGAACGACATATAGAAAGAAACAGATGGATGAGCCTTTTTCAGAAATGTGTGAGTCTGCTGGATTTAGCTATCTGTAAAAATAATGGCTTATGGGCTTTTGTATAGTGACTATTCTATTATGCAAACAGGACAGGACATTGACAGCTAAGAATAATGTTTATAATAAAGTCATACGAGCTTCCCAGCTAGCTTACTGAATAGGTAATAGTCCTCCATAAGGCCACAACACAATTAAATATTTTGTTGATATAAAATATAAACCCTGAAACCAGATAATCCACATCTGTTGAATACTTTCACAGTTAACATGTTGGTCAACAGCTGAATGGAAAACCCAACGATCAAGACATCTGAGGAGCTATTTCAAGAGAAACAACCAAATACAGAAACACTCCAGGAAAAGTGAGATTTTACTAGGTCCGTCATTGTGACGCTTATGAAGAAGTTACTCAGACGTTTATTCAAGCACCAGACCGATATGTACAATTATCAGCATATTTAGGTAATGAAGTGTGTGTCTCAGAGTTGCTATAAACAGGGAGTACTGCATGCAAACTGAGCAAACATTTTAATGCTCTTAGGAATGTGGCTATGGGCCCAGAAACTAGCCACAATGTTACAACAGCTAATGGGAGTTCTGCCTATTATTGCCACACTGGCTATGCAGTCGAATGTGGAGCAGCTGCTGTATGAAGGTGCGGCTCCTCTTGGGTGAGAGCAGGCTTCTGTGTCACTGCGACCACACTTCACTAAAGTCAGTCAGGAGCCGGCAAACACTAACCTCCACACACTCTCTCACTACTCACCTTCAAGCTTCTGGGGCAGGATGTGATGTGTTTACTCATTATATGACCTCTAAGAGTGACTGACAGGTAACTGGACAATATAACCATACACCTCTGATGCTGTTGTAATTAATGCATAAAATACAGTTAGGGAAAAAAAGAAAAACAAATAAAATGCAGCGATGTGGAGAATATCGGGTAAGTGTGTGTTTGAGAAAGACAGTTTACCTGGTTTATTGGACAGAGATTACCAAAACACAAAATGTATTATAATTTGGTCCTAAAACACACCATAGCCCACAACATGATATCTCATCAACTTATTAAAAGCTGGAAGGAAAACGCCAACAATGAAGAAAAATGAGACAACCAAGAGAAGACAGGTTGTACTCTGCAAGTCATTGATCATTATGCAGACATGAGTCAAATACATGTGGGTAGACTGACACTGACACAGGAGACTCTGTTTGTTTGCTGTTTCCAACCGACAACGTCGGTTGCCTTTAACCATGATAACCGTTTCCTAACATTAACTAGGTCCTTTCTGTGCATAGACCTGGCAAGGGAACTGACAAATGATGTCCTGACAATACAGGTTGTAAATGAGAAAACGCTCATGTCAGTTGTTTTGGAAGGCAATGACAATCAACGTATTTGTCATTTGGTTTCAAAGGACTCAATTGGCCTCTATGTCCAAAACAGGTAAAGTTCAATTTTGACCACCTGCTTGTTGCACAGTTTAGGTTCCCTAACGACCATTATTTCTATACTTCCCTCATGTGTTCCTTGTAAACATTTCCCCAATAACATGACGGTGCTATCCTTACCACTAGACACTTGACTCACATGGCAAACACGGCAAAGCACAAACATAGACAAGTCATAGTAGACCTTGATTGAACCCTGAGTTAAATTCTCATAATTCATGTTTGATATTCTGTCTTGTGTACTGTGAAGCAAAAGTTGTCAAAATGTCTGGCTTGCAATATCCAGAAAAAAGAGACAATAATGCTAATTTCCATTGCAAGTGAGCATTCACACAACGGCCAACTGTGATCTTTAACAATTATTTTATTGTGTCTTTCTAAACTATTTCACACACAAGAGGAAGCCTCAAAGCTGCAAATATTACATACATAATATTATAAACTCTCAAATGTTTTAAAATGATTGCGCAATTACTGAAATGTGTTTTTAACATTTTCATTACTCTCCCAACCCCCCATCTTGTATCCCAACCAGATGGGTTCCAACTTTCATGTGGAAGGCCAGTGCTGTAAAGTGCAACAGTTTAATTCAAGCACACTCATACATGCTCAGCACCGGTGGAGCTCTCCATCTTTGTGTTTTGTTTCGTAATCATTTATATGTGTCGATAATACGGTAAATCCAAGTATTTAATCCTAATGTTTTTTTCCTATACTAATACCATAAAGAGCAGGCATCACAACGAGACAGAAATTAGATGGCAGAGGATTTGATGCAGCTTGAGTGTTTGTGTGTGTGTGTGTGTGTGTGTGTGTGTGTGTGTGTGTCTCTGCATGTGTCACCTGCCTGTTTGTAACAGAAGAGCCTCATGTTATGCCGGCTGTATACTAATACAAAGATCTAGTGGGGATATGCTGATTAGGATCAGACCACTCTGATAAGATGAGGAGAAGAGAACCATCAACTGAGAGGACTTGAACTGGAATGGAGCCAGTACTCATACACACCTTACACCCCAGTGAATGGAAGACTGATGACTACGTGGACACAAATAACTTTTAAGCATGCCTGCTATGCTGTGTATTGTACACATAAATTGTGCCAATAAGTGTCGAGGAAGTTGTGTACATGTGGTAAGCCATTAATGCTAATGTGTTCTCAGTCTTGTTTCACATCTGCGTGTATAAAAGTATGTGCCGGTGGCCTTGCAGTTTAAGATGTATCTTCAACATCCCCAATTAAAATTCTGAGATGTTTGCTGCATGTCAACACATTGTCTGTCTCTAATTACAATAATATATTTGTAACAAATAGTAGTTCAATCAAAGCTGTTAATTGCCTCCAAACTGTTCCACTTACTAACATGTATTATATAAATACTATCTCTGATTTAACCAATGTCGTACAAAATGTTCCGTATTTATGAGACTATACAGTATATTCAAATCGTGCACACACACATATAGCGTCTCCCACTTCCACACACAGCCAACAATACTGATTGGTGCGTATGTGTGGGTGTGTACATGTGTGACTTTGTGTGCTTGTCAGGTCTTAGCCCTTCATTTTTTTGACAGACAATAAATGCAGATGGACTGTGGAAGACTCGTAGGTAAATTAGGTTGGACCATGCGTCTCATTGTTACACCTCCTCTTTCACCCATATAGAGGAGCCAACCCATGCTAATTAAATTACTTATACCTCTTAAGTAGGGCAATTATGAGATTTAATTGGTTGGCGAGTGGTTGATTAGATAGTTAACCAATGCTTGATTAAAAAAGTGCTACAGCACAATGCGATGATGATTGTCATTCACCCTTGGAGGAGGGTACGGCTACTCAGATCTTTTTCAATAAACACAGGTCCATTTCTACATGTAGGCTCAAAAGAAAATGGCTGGGCGTTTTCCTCTCTCCATTTGTCACTGTGTCTCCCTCAGTTGTTAAGTGTATAAATTGTCTGGGGTTTTCTCTAATCTTTCATTTTACCGCTGACAGCGGAGACAAATGAAGGAAGAAAGCTTGGCCACCACACAAAGGCGAGGCCCACGAGACGAAGCCGAGAAACTTTTCCCTCTTGACCAGGCTGTGTTGCTTGCTGAGCATTTGCATATTCCTGGGATTTTACCGCATAAATGTCTCTCTTCTGAATTCATGGAATGCATAATTAATCTCACTTACTAACGTACAAATCCATGGAATTGATCGGTTTCACAAACACTGAGTTTACGTACACACTGGGATGGCACATGGTATTTCCTTTTATAGCACGACTATAGACCACTGTATAGAGTGCCATATGTTTGCTTTTGGGGGCGGCGTGGGTTGTTAATGTAAACATGACATACAGCAAAGAGAGATCCTTGAAGAGATGGCCCAAGGGAGGGAAAAAGCAGCATTGCAGCACAATGGTTACGCTGCACTGACAAGGCCTACCGTTGCCAAGGAAACGACACAGAGGTTATTGACATAATTTTCAGAGAGTTCCCAGGAATCCTATAATTTTATCCATTTCCTTGATGCTTCCATGTCAGAGCGACTAGCAGCGAATGCACCTGACGCTACATCCATACCCTTTTAACAATAAATATGAACTGTGGATTGGTAGTAGAGGTCTACCAATGTTTTTGTTGCACTACACTACACAAATACACCTAATTACTGTTCCCCCCTATGAGTACGCTACCTCACAGACATGTATGTGTATATATGTGCACAAACACAAAAGAATGTCTCGGTCCGTCTGACCTCGTCAGCAATATAGAGCTTTGTTAATTGTCACGTTAATTAGCTTTATTATCAAAGACCGCCACAGTGTCTGCCAATCTGCTGACTGCTGGGTAAAACCGGAATGGAAAGAGGATGATTTTCCTGGCTTCCCTTTGGATTCAGGGAGGATGGAGCATACAGGACGCATCTTCTGTTACTGATCTGCTGTCAATGATTTATCACTTTATTTTTTTTTCTGTTCTAAAAGCATATGAGCACTGGTTCATTGTGGTTCTATATCAAGACACAGATAGCAAGACAGTCTCCCGGTTGTTTATCAAGTTCAGATGGGGGAAGGAATTTCCACGTTGGGTATGTTGAGTGCATATGTTTGTTGAGCTATTGACACAACATGCCGCAGCATGGGGGCCGACAAGAACCGTGTTTGTTGGGGGGTAGCCAGAGTGGAAAGTAATAATGTATACAGTACTTACTCAAATACCATACACTGCAGAGGGACATGCACTCTTTAACACATACAATTATCTGTGAGTAACAAGTCATTTTGCAGATCAACGATGTTAAAGTTTATTACAGCTTTTCTGCCAAAAACATCAACAAGGTTGTTGAGGGCAAAACCAAAATGACAAAAACGCTTACAGCTGAGAATAAATGCAGAGTTGGAGATAATAATCTGTAACTGATAGGGACCCTTTTCATAATACACATAGTGTTTTTCTAACATATTGTGCAGCTTTAAGAACACTATTGTAGCATTTTTTTCCCCCACTGTGAGTGTTGTTGGTTCGGCTATGTGTGTGTGTGTGTGTGTGTGTGTATGTGTGTGTGTGTGTGTGTATGTGTGTGTGTGTGTGTGTGTGTGTGTGTGTGTGTGTGTGTGTGTGTGTGTGTGTGTGCAAGATTCTCGGGCTTGTGGGAGGTTTATGTCTAATCTGGTGCTTCGCAGGCTGATATGATGTGATGTGATGGATGTGTCTGGAGAGACGGACCTCAAAGTCGTTAATTGAAAATTGAGACAGTGTTGAGATGATGTTATTGATTTCCACACTTTCAGCGAGCAGTATACAGAAGTCCGCGCTATTGCGAGAAATGGGTGAAGAGGTGATGAGGGAACAACAGTGGGGTCAAAGGAGGATAGAGAAAATGGGATGGGGTGGAGGAAGAGGACTAGAGAGGGCAAAAGTAGGAGAGAGAGGGATCATGAGGTGAGGGTATGCTGCAAAGTGGGGTTGAAAGATGGACATTATGGGGCCTTTAAATGCTTGGAGACGAGCCACCATCTTTTGCAGCTTAATTTATGTTACGAGCATAACCCTAAACCTCTGGCTATCATAAAGCCGATGAAGGCTCACAGCTAAGGGAACAACCTTCCTAACCTGTGCCTTTTCTTTGCAGCATCGATCAGACTGGAGCAAGTCAGTCCCCAGGCTGTTTATAAGTCAACATAAACCCACAGACCCTACAACCAGTGCTCAAGTAATCAATAAAGGTGCGAATCGTGTTTACTCCTGTGTTTCATGGCCTTTGAAATGCCTCAGATGGAGGGGCTCCCACTGCTTTAATTTTCTTCCTCATGCTGTTCTCTCTTTGTCAAGCACACACATAAACATGAAGACACAAAGACAAACATTACTGTATGTCAGTCTGTCGCTGGTGAGTTTGTAAAGGTGGTTTGTAGGCCAAAGCAAGCGCATGATCAATATCTTGTCTTTTCCTTCTCATTGTGCGTGCCCACTCTGTTAGGCAACCGTTCTGTGCTTCCTAGGAACAATAACAAGTTGGGTTTAATCTGGCATGAGATGATTCAAACCTATTGTGCAAATTGTCCGCATTCTGTCTGAATGCCAAGACTCCATAATATAGTGAATGGGAACTTTGTGTTCAGTTCAGAACACAGACCCCACAGGTAGAACCAAAAAAATAAAACTATTATATACTCGCAACCTTTCTTCTTATGTTCAAATACAGCAGAGGGCATGGCTCATTAAATGGCCATCTGCAGGCTGTGTAGTGTGTAGCCATCCTCTGCTTGTGGTCATCTGCAACTGGACAGAACAGCCAAGGCCCAATCTCCACCATCTTTCATTGCTTCTTCTTGACCATTAAAGCACTCAGAGACTATTTATGCTCGCAGTGCACACCTGGGTACAAACTGCTCATGAAGGTAGCCCTGAGGGAGTGATGGAGACCACAGTTAGTGCTCTAAGTGGAAGGCTTGGAGGAAGGGGATGTGTGTTTGATTCAGGGCCTTTTGGTGTAGCATCAGTAGGCAGCTTGGTCCAAATGACCTCATGGCCATTTACTCCCTCCCACTGTGGTTAAAGGACAGAGTGGCCCTGTTGCCATGTCTGATGGTGGGGGTGAAATAAGAAACAACCCGGTTTGTTTGTCACTCTGTTAACACTTTAAAGGGAATTTTTGTAAAAGGAAAAAAAAAAAAGTTGTGCATAGTACAGTGCAGATGAGTAGTGAAAAAAAGATTGAGGAAACTGAAGAAAAAGGAACAACTTCCAGAGAAAGAAACACATCACCTCAGTGATGGTGGTACGATTGGATCAGATTTACAGCTCCCCAATCATCCATACACAATCACATATGTTTATGCCATCATATCTCCTGGAGCTGTGATAACTCAGCGGCTCCTCTGAGGGATTCTCATTAGTGTGCAATGTACCCTAAATATTTATTTTGTGATGTTCTTAAGCTTGTACAGAACAAATTGCACCCAGTAAATCTCCCCTATTGAAATAACCAACCAGCCTGAAGCACATGCCTCCAAACATGTACTGCTGTTATTATTGGTATTAATATTTACACTTGCTGAACTCTTTTAGTTACCTATAATCAGCGTACAGACAGATAAGCTCACATTATCAATTGTATGTTTGTCTGTTACAGAAAAGAGCTACAGGTTGTTCATTGCTTTAAACATCATTATGAATCATAAGGGTTTATTTCAAATGAAGAGCTGGCTTAGCCACTGTATGTTTGTTGATACACTGGTAGATAACACATTACACTCATGTTGTGTTTATTGTGGTATCCCAGGTTGTTTACATCTGATGTAACACAGGAAGTAGTTTTTATGGGAAATGAAGTTCAAAGTTCATCAATCTCCACATTTCTCCTTCTCTCTTTTCTTTTAATATAATACAAACATGTCAATCATGCTTGGTAACTTGATGACTTAAAGTATTTTTGAGTTTCATACCTCTTCAGTTTTTTTTAAAATCTCAGAGCAAACACTGTACACACATGGGTGTGTATTAGTCAGCACCCTCTGGTAGAAGATGTTTACTGTGACTCACACTGACAGATACAACTCTAAAGTGAAGCCTTCCAGTGACTACTGCTTAGGGGAAACATTCCTTTGAGTTAATCTTGCAGACTATTAATGTGGGAAGACGCTGTTGTTCTAGCCAACATGACTTGTGCTTGTCTTGACCTGATTCCGAGCAGAAACCACAGCAGGTAAGTAAATACCTGGAGGAGCCAGGAGCCTCTTCATCATGGCAAATGTCTCTTCACAGTGACTTTATTAATGGGCCCTGCAAACATATTCAACTTCTTAATGGGTCGGTCCACCTAAATTTAAAAAAAGCATATTTTCTCACTTTGTTCTAGTGATATGCAGAGATGTAATATTATAGTAATAGTATCCAAAGCCTGAAGAAATGAAACCAGAACTATCTGTATGGTTACCACAGAGAGAATTGTGCTTTCCAGATCTGTGTGGAATGGTTAGAAAACATTAGCAAGTGGCCCAATATTTAGTGGCCAGATAAATAAAATGAAGGTGAAAATACCTAGCATGTAACGTTACACCAGCTAGACATTAAAGGCAATACAAGTCACTAGATGCATACAACTCCATTATCTGCCATTCGAGTTTTAAAGTGGCAATACAAACGCAAGCATTTTTGATCAGGCCAGTGGTAATCAACACGTTTAATAGCTTGCTGCCATATGCCGCCAGTGTTTCGGTTAAACAAGTGACCGAGTCAACTGGTGGCCTAATGCATCCGTGGTTGCTCGTATGAGGCAAGTGATGAAAACACAAAAAAAACATGCAAGTCTAAAACTCAGAATGTTTAAAATGTGTGGAAGATTTTAAAATTGTCAATGAAGTCTCTAGCTGAAAGTATGAATGAGTACATGAGGGTTGAAAAAGTGTTTATGCCTAAATTCTGAAAATTCCATCCATTGATTTGAATGCTGACTTTTTCCAGTTAAATATGGAATATTTCCATGGTAGGAAAGGCATGAAAGTATTAGCAATAATGCCCTAATTGAGCTGAATGTTTAATTAAGTTTCTAGTTTGAAATATAAGGAGTTAAGGGACAAAAAAGCAGCGGAATAATAATAAAAAGTAAAGAATAAAGAGATAAACATAGCTTGTGACACCCAATGATAATGAAAGGATCTGAAAACTCTACACAAATCATACAGACTCACACTTTTATGCATCCAAGTCCTGGAATTGACATGCACCATTCTCATATGTGCACGCACAAACAACACGGCATTGACACAATTGTGCTTTATTGCTGTACAGGTACAGTACTTATAAAACATTGGGAACATAATAATGATGAAATATCACATACAATCTTTTTTCTTTGCACAAACACATGTATGCTGGTTAAAATATACTGTATGTCATGTACAAAAGAAAGACTACAATTAAAAAAACAACAACACTATGAAAGGCAGTGAGATACCCCTGTTTAGGTGCTAAAATATTGTGTCTCCAAACAACTATACATGGACTGGGGACAATAAGATGGCCAATCTGCACTGGCTGTAGCACCAGAGAGCTGATCTCAGAGCAGAGAGTTTTAGATTCCTGACCAACAGTGACTGGCAATAATCTGGCTGCCAGAGTTAGGTAACGTTTACAACAGACTGAGCTACGTCAGGGGATTGTACATGACGGAGCCGATATGTGCACGGTCCAGTAAAAGGTGGATGTGGATGGATAAAGAGTGGATGGATGAGAGACGGGGGACAGTGCAATGATTCACAGTGCAGTGAGAAGCAGTTCTTCACATTAGACAGCCTTTTTTTTTTTTTTTATCTTTTCAGCATGAGCACATTATTAAGGGCCAGGCCCAACATGTGGTCATGCAAGGTAAAAAGCACTGATATGCTTTAAAAGACAATAAAAAACAATTTATCTCCTCATTTCATGATTTCAGTAAACATGATAATACACAAATCCATAATGCACATGACTAACCAGAACCCTGATCATAATGAAGGACCAATAGAGAGGCTATAAATTCTCTGTCATTGGCATTGGAAAGGTTGAGTAGCTTGATCTCGGTTCCTTTCTATTTTGCTTGATCACAGATCGGTTTGAATCCTTGTGTGAATGAGCTGAACCACACTATGATGAAAATGTTTGACATAGTTCTGCATTGCAGTACCGCACTATTCATGCAACCCCAATCGCAGCATACAAGGTGTGAGTCGTGGAGCAAATCAATACTTTATCAAAAATGCCGCATCCTTGTTAACTAGCTTTAAAAAACGAACTGCATACATAACTTCTGAAGACAATAATCACATTAAAAAGGAGTCAGGTACGCCGTTTAGATACAGGCGCATGTTCCAGTAATAAGTTACACAGGGTTTCAGGCAGTGAAAGAAAACTTTGCATTTATACATTCAGCCAGTCAGTCAAAAAACGCAGCTCAGCTGATTTGCCATCTCTTGTGAATATCAGTGATCTTTAATTCCTCTTGAATATTTGTGCACCGCGGCGCACTGACAGCAGCTGAGATCGATCCTGTGATGGGGCTGCTAATTCGTAAGGCTGAATCAATCAGACACATTGTGGGTGATCAGTGGGAATGAGAAATCAATTAGAGCTATTGATACTTTGTGGCTCTAACAATCCAAACCGATCTTCGCAGATCAAACAGCTTGTTGAGACACACCCAGCCCATTAAGAAGTCAACACGACACCACATAAACATTGTGCAATAAAACATCCATATACAATGAAAACATCTGCATTGCATCATAGGAACAGAACAACGGGGTCAACAGGGAACAAAACAACCAATAATGAATAGAGTATAAAGAATTTCATAGCCATAGACAATCATTCTGAGAAAAAAAAAAGAAAAGATATTCACATTCTAAAATAAACCTCTTCTCTTTACCTTAGTCATTGCATCTAACCCAAGACATTCTTAAATCTTAGTTTCACCATCATAGACAGTATTATCTTATCTCTTCCTCATCTTTTAATTCAATCTCTGTGCTTTCCTGCCATAGTAAAAGCTAGAACATACAACACTGGTCACTATTTACAAAGCGGTTACCATGGAAACACCCATAGAGCCGGTTTGATCCATTAGGAAGGTGGGGGGAGGGTCAAAGACCAAATGGGGGAAAGGGGTCTGCTTGTTCGGGTTAAGGGAGGGAAAGCAGATGAAGGGAGGACTTGGAAGGTGACGTTCGTCTGTGTCGACCCAGCCAAGGTGGAGAAATCTGTACAATAATCGAGTTCATTTGTGCATGAGTTCCTGAGCTCTGCACAATCTTCTGAACACTGAATGCATGAAACTGTTCAGGTGTCGATGAGACACGAGAGTCAAGTTGTTATCTTTCGAGTGTAGGTTGTTTTTTTCCTCCTCTTTTCATCAAGAATCACCACTGAATCGCAGTAACAGCTATGATTTGGTCATTTATGTCAGTCTGTACATGTCAATATATGGGGACTACGTGTATATATCTGATTTTATAACTATACTTGTTAGTCTAGACAAATCCGTCACAAGTTGTGTCACTTTGGCACAGAGTTTCATGTACACAACATAAACTGTATACCCGTCAGCTAATGCGTTGTTATTTTGGCTTTACCTTTACACCTTAAACCAAAGCAGGATTGTTTTTTTGGGATTTCCTAGTAAAGGTTAGCGCAGTAGGTTGCATTTTAGCTGGAGGTTTTTGTTCCTCAAAGGCTGGTGGTAACAATGGGGAAGAGAAGTGCACCATGGGATATTACTGAGGTTACCCTGACCCCTGGTTGCTCGTTGCCAGGGCCGCAGTAGCACTTAGTGCCCAAACATGAGAAGCTAAGTGAGAGCTGTACCTGAAAATGTCCCATACCTAAGCCAGTCCACTGATGCTAAAAACTGGAGGTGTACGAAGGCGTTGGTTGACATGTAAACTTCAGAGAGGTCTGAGACTCGGTGGCATGCACACAAGCATTCATGGGAACATCACAGGACAGCATGTCAAGTATAATCAGCACCATATTCTGGGGTGGAACTCCTTAGTGTGCAGCAGAACAACATGATACAGACAGATTAAAAGAGCCATTTAATATCTGACTACTATGAAAACACTAGTCTGATCTCTAAATCAGCCTCCCATTGATGGACATTATACACATGGTCTCAGAAGAACTGAAAATAAATAATATTTTGTCTCTTTTTGTTACATCTTTGATCACAATGAATTCCACTTTTTTTTTCCTTCCATAGACTGATAGTTCTGATCTTGTATCACAAAGGTTGGGGAATCCTCCACAGTCGAGGTCAAGAGGCGCGGAGGCAGGACCTTCTGCCCAGGGACGAGGTTCACACTTTGGGGCTTGGAGCTTTAACCTAGCCCCTGGGCATTGAGGTTACACGGTCCACATAAAAAAGAAAAGGAGAAAAAGGAGCAGGGCCAATACATGTGACTGCATCACACCACCTCTGTCATGGAGAGGCCTTCCTTTTTGTCCAGAGCAGCGTGGGGGGCAGGGCCGGGGACTGAGGTGGGCGGTGCTTCCAGTCACCCCGCCCCTCACACTGCGCTCGCCGCCATCGCAGAAGCTCCCCGAGGGTGGCACTCTCATCCCTGTTGGACAGACGCAACCGCTGGAACACCTGGAGCGTGGAGGAGAGGCGAGGAAAAAAAACAGAGCATGTTTACAATTCAACCACACACTGAATAATGACTTTCTCCAGAATGCATTGACACGCAGATGACAGAAAGCTGAAATGACCAGGCTGTGATTGGAGGGAGAGGGGAGTGTGAATGACAAGCAGCGGTTTTATAGAAAGAAAAAATAAAGTATCTCATTGTCATTGCAAAAGCACTCTAAAGTGGAGGAAGATGTTTGAAATACCATCATGTCTCAATTGGAGATGACCACCTACAGAGCTACACAAATAGGAGAGTTTTGACTGATCCATCATCTTGAAAGAAGCAGCGATCACTGGTCTGGCTTCTCCTCTCAAAGTAGGACAGATTTTCTCATGAATCATTCTAATAACCAACACTGAGCTGAATCTGGAGTCGTCACCAAGCCATCTCATGAGACAGTTGATACAGAGGGAATCAGTGTGTGTGTGTGTGTGTGTGTGTGTGTGTGTGTGTGTGTGGGTGGGGGGGGGGGATACCTTCTTTGACTGACAGCTCTAACAGCGACTCATTTCCATATTCTGTCTTTGGACCGTCTATAAATCACCTCAAAGAAGGTCTTGTGAATTACACAAGGGACCCTTGTGCATTGAGCAACTCAAGTGGCTCATGTTCTTTCTCGGAGACACTCGTGTCAAATGCCCAAAGGTGCACACATGGTTATCATTCTGTGTAAAGAACATCATCAGTCATCTGCCAGTCAACATCCATGTAAATCAATCACACAGGAATTCCAATCTGCCTCAGTCTGTCATACCGACAATAGGACCGAACCCTAATGATCAAGACCAGATTAGGCAGCGGAGGTTGTAATGGTGGCAGTTGATGGGCTGTGAAAGAGCAAGTAACTGTTCCCTCATGCTCGGAGATGAGATCTAAAGGATAAGGTTGGCATTACTATACTTTATATTGTTCTTACTGTCAAGAAATGAAAAACACAAAGCACAAATGTGTTGTTCTGTCTCACAATGCTGCCATAGCACTCAGCCCCAAGCCCATTGGTTCCTACTGAAGATGTAAATCTTGAAAAAAACTGCTTATGAATATATATTGTTTCATAAAAAATGGTTAAGTAATTTCCGAAAACACATGGGTACTGTGGTTTACAATAAATGTGATGCAAACAGGAGTAACTAGTACATTTGTCACGGACTATTTTCAGCTGTGGATTAACACACATTTGTTGCACTGGTGAGTGATTACAGCTGAAGGCTGTTGCTGTAAACTACAGTGCCCATATTCATCATGAAGGAACAAGTCATCCAGTGCAATGTGATTTTAAAAGTTTTTGGACAACAAGGACGCTCTATGACACAGAGCAATACGCTGTATTGTAACATATACATTGTTAGTAGTGTAAAGGCATTTTTGATTGAAATCTTTTCATAGGATTTATTTTAGAAAATATATCACCAGCCCTATCTTTCAAAATTCTCATAAAACTGATTAAAACTCGACTCTAGGCTGTGATCTCAGTTTCCCTTATAATTTGTTTCTTGCCTCTACCTACTCCTCCACTTTCGTATCTCTGCTGAATTGGAGCTGTAAGCTAAATCAAGTTTGCAGTACATAAAATGCAACATTTTCTCTGCATATTGCCAAGCATACAGTACATTAGTGATGCATTTCACACGGACATTGCCACATAGCAACAGACACACATGGTACACACACACACACACACACACACACACACACACACAGGCACATTGCACACATTACATACTTTGACATGCACACATAGGCAGGGTCACATGCACATTACTGGACACCTGTGAGTGTCCATATGCACATGCACTCAAACACACATACACATTGATTGCCTGCACAAGCGCCATACTCAGCGACCTAATCCATAATTTACACCTCCCTGCCAGGCTATTCTCTGCTCTGGCGCCAGCCAGGAACACCAGCTACTGGAACAGTAGACAAGTAGGAACACCCTGTCCTTCGTCAATGCATGACTGTACATGGACACACACACACACACACACACACACACACACACACACACACACACACACACACACACACACACACACACACACACACACACACACACACACACACACACACACACACACACAACTGAAACATCAGATACCACAACATTAGAATCCAATAATTCTGAGAGAAGAACATTTTAACAGTTTTATGGTTTGCGGCCTTGATGCCTGAATATAGACATAATTTTATTAATCATCTCCGGAGTGTCACAGTAAGACGGTATTGCTGCATTAAGATATCACATTTACCCTCATGCTTAAACCTCTCTCTTACGGTATGTGGGCTCTCGAACATCACTTTTATGTGTGGCTGTTGAACATCTCAATCCAAAACCTCGGGCAATAATATGCTGCGATAACTTCTTGGAATCTGGCTGCAGGTATTTGCTCTCATGCAACCATATAAAGCTTCCACACCAAATTCGGAAAACCATGTCTTAATGGACATGGTTTCATTTAGTGTTGCCTTAAAGAAGGGATTCATTGTATGTATGCAGCATTGGACTTTATTTTAATTCAAACTAAGGGCAGTGTGCACATCACTTTGACGTTAGGATTTGCGTTTCAAATAAAAGTAGAATTATTGTTGTATGCCATCCGCCATTGTTCTTGAGACAAACTGACAACCCAAAAACACCACGCCCCCGGCCACAGGTGTTGATAGAGTCGATAGAATTAGGCCACGTCCAGAGAGATGCATTAAACAAACAGACCCCACATTAATCTGAATGGGCCCAATCCAAGGTCATCTGGCAAACAAGTTGAACCCAGCTAAACTTTATACGGACCACATTGTGACTTCATTTAGCAAGGTGCTGTGTCGGCCAATCAAATATATGTATATTCCTGGTAGATTGTTTAAAGTGTTTTGTTAAGTGTTTATACTCGGTTAATAATCTGTTACAGAGACTAGACTTTTGATTTTATTTGTTTGTCCCACCGGTAAATGAAACACGCCCCCCCATCAATTCAGCCCCTTGCATTTGAACTTGTATTCCCCAATAAGATCTCATCTACCAAAACTGAAATGAGTGATAAAAAATATGAAATTGCTGTAACAATTTCATTAAGTAGCCAAAATAAGAAAAAAACATCCTCATACATCTGACATCTTAACCGCACCCTTGCTCACAATAGCATGGGGGAGGGAGCTCATATCCAAACCAACATGTTAATGGGGAGGTAATGTTATGTTAATAATATGGTAATGTCAGAAGTCTAGTGGTCACTCCAAACTGTCACTCACAGACGGAATGCCGTGAGGCCACAGTGTGACAGTAACCTCTGAGCTTCTCCTCAGAAAACAGACACATTCTACTGCTAAACACAGTACATGCTTGTATGTTTTATGATTGATCATTCATACTGTGTGTTCATCACAACCCTGCACTCTGCAGACAATTTAAATTATTTACAATATATTGGTGCCTCTAATAAACAGCTACACCTTTAATCATTACAACACCAAGACAAGGGAAATCAATATCTATGCTAGATCTTTTTCAAAGACGCTATAACAGAGACCTCACTAAATAGTGTGTATTTCTAGAACCATTTTACCCAGACTGTTGATGGGAGAAGTAAAAAGCAATGGGTGGCAAAAGAGAGGGACTGCTTAGAGGGAGAGATGTCGATGGCTATTGATGACCTGCGTCTGAGCTCTTTCTTGGAGATTTCACGATGGTTTAGGTGACGTGGGGATTTCAGAGAAACTACTATGAATCCTTTATTCACAAATATGCTTTAACCTTGCCAAACATGGGGGACTCATGCGGAGACACCAAAGCTCCATCTTTGTCTGTCCTTCTCATCCTTAGTGCTGTTATTCTGAACAGCAAACATGTGGCACAGTCCTTCTCCCACTTTAAACATCTTTACTTCTGCCTAGATTTTGTCTGAAGGGAAAAAAAAATTAAGAATATTAATGTCTGTACAATCCAATCATTTAGGTGGCAGACAGTCCGCCTATTCTTTATACAATTAGTCTAGACTGCCGTTGACTACTACAGGAACCAAAACAAGCCAGTCCATTCATTCCTAATGGAGTTGTCCATCCCCCTCTTCTTCCTTCATCCTTTCCTTTTCATTTATCCCATTAGATCTGCTAATCCTATATAAACACGGTCTGGAATGCAGCTAATTGAAAGGCATTCTGGGTCACAGAGTTGTTCCCATCTTTTGAATGAATTCATGGTAATGGACCTGTTCCCAACAACACACCAGATTACTGAAGTAAGGAATCAAGATACAAGTTGCAATGATAACCGCAAGAAACCACTATTTTACAGACGTGTTCTTACACAGAGATGTCAGACACATGAGGATGTAGATCTGGAGTGACTTCTGAGGCTATACAACTCTTAGTAAGAAGTAAAACCAGTGACCGCAAAGAACACTGATCACCTGTCGTCTTTAGGAATGCACAATATTGTGTATACGTTTTTACCAATATCCAATACACTGCATTTTCAAACTCTTATTTCTTGCATTTTTTTCCTCAGGCACTTGCAACCTTAAAGTAAGATGCTGACTGCCACGTTGCAGCCTCAAATGCAAAAATATGTATAAGAAAAGAAATAAAGGATATGGGAGTAATTTGCTCCCTTTAACCCTAAACAGAAGTTTATTAGAAATCCACACGAAAGGAGGTATCAACCTTATCTATTCAAGCTGAAGAGTTAATGTCAGCGTTATAGTAGATTAGAGTTCAAATACATAAAACCACACTTAAGACTTTGTCATCACCAGATGAATCATGCACATATCCTATACCCGATATGTCTGGTGCAATTTCAATATCAGTGCCAATGTAATGATATCTCAAAGAATTATACTGTTATATGGATATGCTGACTGATTAGGTGCACTCCATCCTCTCACACAAGAGCCCTCTGCATCACTGCATAGAGATAAACTGACAGAGATCTTTTTTGAATTTAGCAGCTTGAAAAGCATCTCACAGAACAATAAACAATATAGGTAGCTTTAAATGAAAAGAAAAAGAATGATGAGCAGGTATACATATGCAGAAAGTCCAACAGCGGCAGTTCCTTACAGAAATGAGGGATAAAAAAAAGGGGGAAAAAAGCAGCAGTGTCACAGATTCTTGGATCAGACTTTTCACCCCAGATAGAAGAAAGGGCAGATAGCTAATCTGATTCCAGACCAGTGTTTAAAGGACAAACAGCACAGTAAACAAGGGGAGCTGGTGAAGCTAAAAAAGCAGTGGTTTTCAAGATTCTTCCTCCGAGGGCCCACATTTTCAGAAGATTTGAATCTTTGGATTAAAACAACCAGAAATGTTGCTCAAATAGTTTTCCTGCCTTAAAGGGGCAGTCCACCCCAAAATCAAAAATACACATTTTCCCCTCTTACCTGTATTGCTATTCATCAATAGATTGTTTTGGTGTGAGTTGCCATATCACCGTAGAGACGTCCTTCAAACTGTTCAAACATGAAACTTCTCACAACAATGTCTGTAGATTATCATGAGTAACTGGGTCATGATTTCTGGGAAGAGACATTGCTGTTGAGTTGTTTGAAGGTATTGTTTTGGCACTTTGCGTACCACAAGCCGAGTGCCATATAGTCCTATAATATAAGAGAGAGGGCAGACATCGCTACGGCTGTTATCTCCACCAGTAGGCCACTCACACCAAAACAATCCAGATTGATAAACAGCACTACAGGAAAGATGAAAAATATGTATCTTTGATTTAGGGGTGAACTGTCCCTCTAAATATTGGTTATTATTGGAATCAATTGTAACTGCAATAATTGCAAGATAACCACAGTCTCCGTTGTCCATGAGGGACAAAACTAAACATTCTTTAAAGCCATTCTACAGGAGGGTAACTCCTTCATACTAAAAATAGACTTTGGTTCGGGTATTAAAACTCAGACAAAACTTCTGAGGCTCTTTTTTTGTGTATGATAAGGATCATTACTTTCATGATCCCATACTGGGTCAATGAAAAACACTGCTATTAAGGGTGGAGATCGGCGAGGAATGGCATACACTCACCACATCCCTACATGTGAACAGGGCTTCCAGTGAACCCCCCTGCCCCCCCCTCGCTGTTTTAGAGGGCTGCCCCCGCACCGAACGGAGAAAAGTTGAGATGACCCCTCTGGAAGATAAAGGAGGAAGTGAGAGTAACAGCCAAGCTCATTAGAATCAAAGGGAGAGAGAAAGAGAGAGAGAAAAAGTCAGAGTCATTTCCATACAGCCCAATAGCTCACATATTCTGAGTAAAAACTTGGAAAACTAGACTTTTGAATTTGCAGCACGAATGTGCTTCAGACTTTCTTGGCAGCCTCAAACGGCTGACATCACCCTTAATGTTTAGGCAACCTGAGAATTGTGAAGTGGGTACATTGTGTGCCCTCCACATCTCTAGTGGCAGTATCTTATGAATGTCCTTAGCTTCTGTGAAAGTGGGACACTATGTGCTTTGTTCATTCTTGTGCTTCATGCACCACTGACAGTGATACTCAATCATTGACTCAAGCAGTCTGTGATGAATCTGAATCAGTTTTCATGTGGTGAAACTTTCTGGAACGGGATGAAACAGCTGCATTCTGGGATACAGGATGCAGCGACACAGAATATTGAGCAGAGCATTTACATCGTGAACGCCGTTATGCAAGACATTTTAACTTGTATGTAACCTGCATTAATTTGACTTCCAGATGAAACCAATGTAGTGGTGGAGAAACTGTGCAGTAAAGGCTGCAATGGTAACATCTGTAGATCGATTGTTGTTATGACAGCCGGTGTCTTAAATAAATCTAATTTCCTGTTAGAGTTTGCGGGTTCACTGCTCAGCCTGTGGACATGATCTTAGTAACAGCAGAGTGGAAGTTTGAGTACATGTGTGTGTTATGTGTTGTTGGCCGTGCTCAGCAGCCACATTTCTAAAATAGTTTAAAGTTGTTGCACCCACATCTTTCATGTTTTAGAAGCATAAGAACACATTTGCAGCGTATTCAGATGCTTTGTGGCTGTATATGAATATAACAACCGCACTTCCATTAACCCGTGTTTGTGTTTACTTTGTGTGATGATATCGTGATTTTATCTACAGCTCAGCAGACCGGTAATGTCTGCAGGTCAACATAGTACTTATAAGCTGGAACTATAAATACAAATACATTCAGCGTAAAGATAGTTTAGCGGACAAAAGAGACGGGGCCGGTGGACACACACACACACACAGGCTAGAACGGCAGCAGCCACGATGGAGCCGGACAGTAAAGCATTCAGATCCAGTGTACATTAGATTGTATTATTTGTAACCAGATATCGTCTTTTCTCTCCCAGTGAATACAGGTTGTAACAATTCAACTTCTATAGACTGGCATTATCAAAAGCGGAAGTTATAAGAAGTATAGGTATATGACCTAGTGGCAAGACAAAAGGGATGACGAGTGTTGTTATAATATTGTGGTAACTCTTCTTTTCAGTTTAATGATGGATTAAATTATCAAGGCTTTCTAAAACACATGCATTTATCAGTTGGTGGTGTCTCAGTTTTCAAAAAGTTCTTTAACTCACGATGGTTTCTGCTGGGCCATCAGAGTTGTATCAATTGCATGTATCAGAGGCTGTGTGTGTGTTTCTGCATGAGAGCATGTGTGTGAGCATGTGTGCAAGACATTTAATTCAATCCTGTAACCATACACCTGTCTACAGAGCCAGAGAAAGATCACATGTCATGAGTGATACATGTTGTTCAAAGGAGGCCACTTTCCCGTCCACTCAAAATGTCGACCGACCCACAACAAAATACAGGCCTGATAAAGTTGTGTTGTCATTGTCTGTGTGTTAGTGTGCGTTTGCGCTGTTAAGTGCCGGTCTCTGTGTGTTTACCTGAGTATGATGGCTGTCCATGTGTCTGTGCAGAGAGGTGGAGCTGGTGGAGTTTGACTTGCTGTGACTCTCATCCTCCAGCGACCCTGAACACACAAAATCAAAAAGCACATTACATAGCAAAAAAATCTGACTGTGAGTCCTCCCACACATAGACTGAAGGACATCTCACCCTTTAAACACAAGCAGGGGTTGAAAAGGCTTTTCTCAAGAACTGTGATTTTCAATCTCTCTGAGCATTTAAAGAACACTGTGATCACTCCCTGCAGCTGAAAACCTGGGGCCCTCGATTATGATATCAGTGGTCTTCTTTCTTTATTTCTCAGATCATTTCAGTATCCCCTTCTTCAGTGACTGTGCAGTGCTTTTATTTCAGGCATCTCTAAGATGAATTTCAGTAATTATGTTGTGACATGGGCAAAAGGAGAGTTAACGGCTACTTTCTTAACTCCACAGGACAGTCACATATCTTTGTACGGACATTCAACCTGGACTTGATAATTTCTTTTTTCTTGAATTATGCATGTAAATGTGCAATGCGCGAGCTGTTACCGTTGGAGATCTGGTTGCCGTTCTCTACGGGGGCGGGGCTTGAGGAGTGAGGATGTGTGTGGTTGTTGGCGTTCTTGTCCTGTAGTTGCAGAGATGGCGAGGTGGGGGCGGAGCCACAATCTTCCCTCCCTGGCAGATTGATATTAGAATTGAATCCTGGGAAGAATATAGCCAAAGGACAACACACTACATGTCAGTACATGTCATACACAGTAGACATCAGATAAAGTTTGGATTAAATCATGCATAGTATTTGTGGGGTATAACAAAATCCAAAACAGCACAGGGAGTCGGTTTAAATTGGTTATATTAAGCATTACGGTCATTTAGCAGACGCTTTTAACCAAAGCGACTTACAATTCAGTGTCTATCTACGCACCGTAGACACAGCTACGGGAGCAATTTTGGGGTTAAGTGTCTTGCTCAAGGACACATTTACATGAGACTAGTAGCAGGCCAGCAGTAGCCGGGGATCGAACCACCAACCCTCTGATTGAAAGGCAGCCCTGCTCTCCACTTAGCCTCGGTATTGCAAACTATACAAATTTTGGTAATATATTACAATTGTATAATTCAGCTAATCATGTGTTAATCTCCAGTATCTTCTCACAACTTACTCCAACTCCTCCTATCCCATCAAGAATTAAAAAAATGATTCATCTGTTCTGTCTGGCAGGAAGGTGACTCCACATGACCTGCCTCTGCCCCTGCTGCTGCTCCTCGGGGCTCACATGCTGTGACACACCGAATGAGTAAAAGACTGTGGCTACATACAGTATGTGCATGGGAGTGTGAATGGGAATTCGTCAGCTGCTGTCCCAAACTGAGAATGTGTGCCTCCTGGTCCCCCCATGGTCACAAGATGCCTAAATATAAACTTAGCAAACTCTACTATAGGTCCCACGGGGCAGGTGTGTGTTACTGAGGCACAAAAGGCCAGGTAGAGGGAGGGTTTCCATGTGAGCATTGCATGCTTGTGAAGAGTCCAATGAGTATTTGGATTTGTACAATAAAGACTATAATGAGGGAAAAGTTTGACTTTTATCTAATTTTGGCAAATTTGTATGTTGCTGTCGAGGCACGGGGTGTCGACAGTAATTTCCTGAAGCCTTAAGACCACCTTCCCCTGGCATTCCTGTGGTTTACCCATTCCCTGAGGATCAGGAAGGGGAGGAAGAGGAGGAGGGAGAGGCAGCTGCTCTTCACAGAGATGTCTGGGATAGCAACTGTAACCCCTGGCCACTCCCACAGCGTCAGGTATCACACCAACAGCCGTAAGGGAACGGAAGTAGGCCGTCCCGTTAAGCCCATAGGCATCCCTCTGCGCTCTGATCTAAGGGGACCGCCTTGCTTTGCCCACTAAAAATAACAGCAAGGTTGTGAACTCCAGTGCCAAGTTCACCTGTCACACACACAGTTTCCATGAGGTCAGCGCTTTTCCTGCGCAGGTCCAGGTGCTGACGAAGAGTGAAGAGCAAGATGTCACTCGAGTTCAGCTTCCTGCCCCTTGAACTTCTTACGTTAATAGACGTATGACAGACAACTTTGTCTTATAGAAAGTAAGCAGATCCACAGTAATATGAGACTCAAGCAAGATGACTGATTATTGACACAAACACTTTCACTAGTTTTTAATTTTTCAACTGTTCAGGGTGTCCTGTTTACTGCTGCTGGGCAGCGACACTGCTTTCAGTAGAACATGAATGAGCTGTTAAATATTTGATACCCATCCTCATCATTCTACTGCTCATGCATTATTAACACAGCCACAACAAATACACTTGGAGGAAACACAGACTCAGAGAAAAACACAGTGGGACAACACAGTTTGTATCTTCTCTCATCATCAATGGGAAATTCACACTCATAAAGGCACCCCAAAGTAATCTCTTTCTTTGGAACCTCTGACCTGAGGATCCACCCTTTTCATTGACTAAGCGTGACACATGTTTGGCCTCTTTTTTGCAAAGGTCAACCTGTGCATCAATGCCAGAGAGCCTGTATGTGCTCTGAATGTAAGCGCATCGAGCTACAACACACACAAACCCAGCTAGATTGTCCTTATAGTGCAGTATGATGCTAAATGGGCAACACCAGCTCGCTCATTAGGTGACATGTTAAAAGGCAGCTGCGGCGGCCAAAGGGCACTGCACTTGGAGACTGTAACAAATGGGTCGCCTCAAGTGAGCCAACGAGGGTGGCTGGCTACAACACCTGAATCAATGGAAGGAGTTTCTAAATGTAGAGAAGGGGGATTTATGAGAAAGGCTGCTGGGTGCTGCCTCCATCTCACCTCCCGACCACTCAAACACAGAGCATGTGTGTAAATCCGCAGACACACAGACTCACACCCCCACACAAAACAGGGGGTTATTACTTACCTAAAACCTCACCTACAAAGAGGTAATCACCCAGTACCCAATAAATCATGTGGCACAGAGCAGGCTGAGACACTTGATCATGAACTCATCACAGTAGATGGAACACATAATGTGCGCACACACACACACACACACACACACACACACACACACACACACACACACACACACACACACACACACACACACACACACACACACACACAGCTCAAGTTCTCCCAACAGTAAATGGAACATTGACCCATGAATGTAGATGCATTTTCTCTGCTAGTGATTTAGATGAGTGTGAGAGTGTGGACATTACTGACAAACCTCCATCTCGCATCTTGCGGCCAGAGGTGGACTTCCGCAGCAGGGTGCGTCCAGAGCTGAACAGAGTGTTGAGCTCATCCAGAGGGCTGGTCAGGGGTCTGCCATTGGCTGGGTTGAACAGCAGGGGAGAGGAGGAGCACGAGTGTGCTCTCCGGGGCTCAGGACGTGACATCTTCACTGGGGAGTAGGGAGGTGGCTTCCCAAGTGGTTCGCCACTTGTCCTATGAGAGGATGAGGTTTTGGGGGAGTCCGAGCTCCCTGTGACAGATGCCGTTCGGGTTAGTGACAGGAAGTTAGCCTCAGGCGGGAAGGGAAAGTACGAAGGAGGTCTGTAGGGAGGTGGGGGGGCATTGGGGGGAGGAGGTGGAGGTGGAGGGGTGAGAGGAGGTGTGGACTTCTTCTCTGGCATGAGGACAGTGAGGCTAGGGGAGGAGTCAGCCCTCTGGCGGGCATACTGTGGGGACAATGGGCTGTCGGGGCCAGTGGCATAGTTCAGGTTTGTCTCAAACACAGGCAGCTTCTTAACCTCTAGTGGGGTGAGGGGTGACTCATCTGACGCGGGAGAGCAGGTGACGGGAGAGGGGGGAAACACCAGGAGAGGTGGACGGTGGGGAAGCAAGTTGGGGAAGGGAGCAGGGATGTCACAGCTGCCATCTTTGCCATGCTGAGTTTTGGGAACTCCGCTGTTGGACGTGCTCTGTGAGTGAGCGATGTCCATGGCAGCGGTCACCCCTGTTGCCATCCGTTTGGTGTCCCCGCTTTGAGCATGAGACGCTCCTAATCCTACCAGGCTCAAGCCTAGTGTCTCCAGTTTGGCTGCCTTGCTAACCACAGTGGAAGGAGTTGTGCCATCCTCGTGAGGAAAATATTTCATCTCCTCATAGACGGCCTCTGAGTCAGCCAGCTCTGGACTATCAGGGGGCTCCTGGAGACTTCGAGCCCGTGGCTGGGAGCCCAACATCTCTATGTACACGTCCTCTTCATCTTGGCCCTGGTAAAGGCTCAGTCCTAACCCTTGTGGGGCATCCACAGAGGCTGCTTTCTGCAGCAAACCAGCAAACCCTCCAAATCCCCCGGCACGGGACAGCAAGGCTAGCTTTACATCGGCAGGACGCAGCTGGTGAATGTAGGGGGCTACAGCGTTGATCTCCTCATACGAGCCTGTCAGCTTAGTGTTGGGACTGCGCTTCGGTTTGGGGGGTGGCACCTTCCTCATAGTTGTGTAGTCATCACTGTGGGGACGGGGTTTGGACAAGGCTGAGGAAATTATAAAGGAAGCAATTAAATACAGAGAAAGTCAAGGCACGGAAAAGCATCATCATGTTGCATGTTTTAAAGACCAGTCAAGGCGATTTACCTGCAGGGTCTGTGGGGGACAGCTGGGACTTGGGAGGGCTTCCAGCGGGCGAACCATACCCCTCTGGAGTGGGGCACTCTTTGGCTGCCATTGTCAACCCTGCACTAACTACTTCATAAGATGCACTCAGACGAGTGTTGGGGTCCCTCTTTGGTTTGGGCGGAGGTTGCTTCCGGGGAGAGGAAAGACCTCCCCCACCTGCTGCGTCCTCATTGGTATGAGCTACCTGCTGCAGGGCTGGTTTGATGGATGGACTGGCAGAGGAATGGACCATACTCTCCACGGCGAGGGGGATGGGTACTGAGCTGGACCGAAAGTGGCGAATAACTCGACTGCCCCCATTGACGGAACCCTCATAGACTTTCCCACCAACCCTACGAATCAGAAGAACAGAATTTATACTCAAGTGGTAGAAAGAGAAAAATATCTGACCATTTGTATCTCCATCACTTGTGCTGGATTCATGATTTTCCCAAAGGAAGCATACAAGTTACAGGCACAACCTTTTTTTTCCCATCCAATGGTTTTCTGACCCAGATTGAGTTAATGATGTCATTTAGATCATCAGTTTGCTCAAACACAAAGTAGGCCTGCTTCAACTGTCGTGCCACAAATATGAGCTAAGGAGGCCAATTGGAGGATAAAGACCAAAGAGATTATGCTTTAAATCGAATCTCCTTCCAGTGATACCATCAAGTTTAATATTTCGTTTGCTAATCTGTATGAACCATCTGTTGGTTCCAGGATTGCAGGCAGGGGGTGGGGGTGGGGGGGGGCGAGCATATGTGTAGATGATGGGGGAAGGCATTCTGAAAACCTGCAGAGAAATTAGGTGAGTTTGGGTCAATATTATCCCCTCTACTATGCGACAACCGTGACTCCTCTCCCAGTCCGCCTACTGACACCAGTCCTCCTGTTGGAAGCCTCCCAGTGCTCCTGTCTATTGTCCCAGCAGCAGATGCTACACGCAAGGACACATAGAGGACACAGAAATCATGTGTGTGTGTGTGTGTGTGTGTGTGTGTGTGTGTGTGTGTGTGTGTATGTTTTCATCTTTTAGGATGTATTGCTTCAGCCCAACGTTCAAATTCAACCTAATAATTAAACTATATCAAAAGTATAAAAATGTCATTATGGTGTTGTGTGTCAACTTGTGTTGCTCATTAAAATGATATATAGTGAGTCGTTTTCCAATTTTACAGGCACTTAAAAGTTGAAGTTAGCTAGAAGCAAAACACTTTTATGTGTAATTGAGTCAGACAACAAATCGTTAAAAAAGAAATGTAGTGAACACACATATGTTTTGTCATTTTGTCAGAACGTATCGAGACATTAACATAATAGTAACCAATCATTGTCAGGCTGAGATGAAAGTCAGTATTATTACCAATGGTAATAATCAGCGCAAAAGGTAATGCTTCCTCTGCAGGGAAGAAAATATGCTATTGAAATAATAAATGCATTAATTATGCATTGTGCCATAGAGCACATAATATATATATATATATATATATATATATATATATATATATCACATGTATGCAGGTTTATTAGGGCTGAAATGCACAAGTCATATTTCAGGTATTACCATATACAAGTCATTTTTCAAAAAATTTGAAAAGTGAGTTTTCAAAATGAAGGTTGCTCATTTAGCACAAGAGTTTCTTATTACTTTTTTTATTTAACCCTTTCTAACTCACCCCTCTAGTGTTATTCTATTTGCTCCAGGCATGGCATGTTGTATTAGAATGAGGTGAGGTGGAGTTAAGGGTAACACAATACTAACACAATCTGATAACGCTGCTCATTATCTGACTATCTATCAACAAAACGTACAATTAAAAGCCCACAGGGATACAATCATTAATGGAGATCATACGTGATGCACAGACATCGGCACACTTGTGCAGAAACACACACACATAAACAAAGCAAATGATTACTTCATATAATAAATCCTGGGAATGGGTAAGTGCAGATTGTTGAATGAATGAATTATACTGTAGTTAGTAATAAAAGCTCTATTTCAGTGAGAATATAGTCTTGATGGTTGCATTAGTGTGACGTAATCAGCAGAATAGTGAAAGTCTATCATCCAAACAAGAGGTAAACTTTTTAATCAAATGAATATTTTGCGAGAACAGGGACAAAATAACATCAGAAATACAAATGACAATTGGGGAAAAAATGAATAACTGCACATTGATATTGCTCGAATGCTCTCGCATCTTTACCTTCAGATCTGAATGAAGGTGTGTAAATTGAGAGGGTGTTTGCTAATTTACCTCCTGACAGGCTGATCCTCCTCCTTGCCCACCGGCTCGGGCCTCTCACCAAGCGGTGGGCTGTTGCCAAGGGTGTTGAGAAGGCTGTTGCCATGGCAGCGTAGGCGGTCGCTCTCTCGTGCGATGTCGGAAGCATTCTGGATGACCAACTGGTCGTAGGTTCGAAGCCCCAT